>NC_069726.1:3622803-3852803 GCF_027358585.1 Pangasianodon hypophthalmus | reverse complement strand
AATACTACTACTACTACTAATACTAATAATAATAATAATGACTGATAATTATTTTATAAAAATTAACACATTAAATCATGGTTAAATTGTGTAATTCTGAAATGAAACTGCTTAATATAAATAAACAAGTTTAAAAAAGTGAAAAAGATTTAGCAAACTAAGTAAAGGAGAAATATTTACATTGGTTTTACTTATTTTATTTATTTTTAATTTATTTTTATTTCTTTTTCTCCTTACAAAGCATTTTACTGCCCTTTAGAAAATGAAGTTAAAAGAAAATTATTATTTTCTATTGTATTATACATTTTAGAAAAATTACATGATTAAAATGTAATAAATTACTTGCATAAAATATTATTCAAGCTTAATAAATTAAAGAAAGGAATCTGCAGAAATGTAATATTTCTAAAAATCTATATGTTGCTAGTGAAAATTACATTTCTATAGTTCAAAGATAATAAGAATAAACGAGAGCTGTGGTCAAAAAATATGTTTTAACCTAACTGTTTCTAGCCAATAATGCATTTGATTTTTTCTTCATATTTTGCAGCCACAAGGAAGAAGCTTTTTGAAATCGCCAAATCTTTCTCTGAAAAAACTCGTCGGAGGAAGACCAAAAAGAGGGCTCTCCACAAGCATCACTCGTATCCTCCTGCAACATCTGATGTAACATTCAGCCTGTCCATTATCCAACTCTGCAACTCTTTTAATTATGAATCCCTTGATTATTTTATAGGAAACAATGCACTGGAGCCAGACAAACACAGCAGTGCACACAATGCAAAATACACAGTAGAATATATGGTATATGGTAAAAGAAAATAGATCACAGTTAAAAATGAAGGCGCTGAGTATAGACAGCTATAAAAGCATATACAAATTGTAAAGAATGTAGTCAAAGATCGACAGAGAAGAACAGAACTCAAAACATGTAGTGAAGAATAGACAATAGGACACACAACTCAAATAAAAGTTATTGAAGAACAGACAGTAGGACACACAACTCAGATAGAAGGTAGTGAAGGATAGACAGTAGGACACACAACTCAGATAGAAGGTAGTGAAGGATAGACAGTAGGACACACAACTCAGATAGAAGGTAGTGAAGGATAGACAGTAGGACACACAACTCAGATAGAAGGTAGTGAAGGATAGACAGTAGGACACACAACTCAGATAGAAGGTAGTGAAGGATAGACAGTAGGACACACAACTCAGATAGAAGGTAGTGAAGGGTAGACAGTAGGACACACAACTCAGATAGAAGGTAGTGAAGGATAGACAGTAGGACACACAACTCAGATAGAAGGTAGTGAAGGATAGACAGTAGGACACACAACTCAGATATAAGGTGGTGAAGGACAGACAGTAGGACACACAACTCAGATATAAGGTGGTGAAGGATAGACAGTAGGACACACAACTCAGATATAAGGTGGTGAAGGATAGACAGTAGGACACACAACTCAGATATAAGGTGGTGAAGGATAGACAGTAGGACACACAACTCAGATATAAGGTGGTGAAGGATAGACAGTAGGACACACAACTCAGATATAAGGTGGTGAAGGATAGACAGTAGGACACACAACTCAGATATAAGGTGGTGAAGGATAGACAGTAGGACACACAACTCAGATATAAGGTAGTGAAGAACAGACAGTAGGCTGACCATTTAAAAATGCACACAACTCAAGAGGCACATAATTAAATAATAAATAGTCAAATATAGACTGTAGTGCATATGGCTGAAAAAGGTTTCCAAAGCTGCTTTCAGCACATCCAGTGCTTACTGTATTTTCCATAACTCTTGTGTCAGACTCACCGCTGCAGCCTCCACTGCCAACCTTCTGGAGGATGTAGAGGGACTTACAGCAGGCAAGCACCAACTTTTTCAAACTGAAATAGTCTCATTTCAAAATGAAATAGTCCTTGGTATGAGGTCTGTCATTCCTAATGCTGTTTAATGTGTGCAGAAGATGAAGGCAAGCTCAGGAGATCTGGTGCTCAGGAAAAGGAGGAGTCAAACAAGGAAGTGGCGTCATGGTGAGAGTGCTAATAAAGCAGCTACATACACTCTCTATCACTCTCTATCTGTACAGGAGGTAAAGTTTGTGGACACTTTACCATCATACCATATGTGTTTGTTGAACATTCCACTCCAACCTCCACTCTTCTTAGATTTTGGAGCGTGGTTGTGGGAATTTGTGTTGAATCAGCTACAAGAGCATTAGTGAGGTCAGGCACTGATGTTGGGTGAGGAGGCCCGGGGTGGAGTCGGCGTTACACATCATCCCAAAGGTGTTCAGTGGGGTTGAGGTCAGGGCTCTGTGCAGGACACTTGAGTTCTTCCACTCCAACTTTGGTAAACCATGTCTTCATGGAGCTTGCTTTGTGCACGGGGGCATTGTCATGCTGGAACAGGTTTGGGCCTCTTAGCTCCAGTGAAGCATAATGCTACAGCATACAGAGACATTCTAGACAATTGTGTGCTTTCAATGTTGTGGCAACAGTCTGGGGAAGAACCACATGGGGTGTGATTGTCAGGTGTCCACATACTTTTTGAATATAGTGTATAAAAACACAGGCAGGCAAACACAGAAGTTTTTATGTTGAAAACATACTTGCTGTGAAACTCCTATATTAGTTCTTTTAGAAAGATAGTTACAGTGTCAAATTTTTAAATGGCTAATAAAGAATTGTATCAGTAGCTGAGTTTATGGCTCTGAGTATATTGCTCTATTTTGTGTAGTGGAATAACAGAGACTAGGTCTTTTTTTTTTAATCTTTCAACACAGAATTTTAAAATTTATTTTATTGGGCTAGTCCCGGACCCGTATATATGTGACACCCATGGTTTAGTTGCTAAACCCAGCGTGTGTCCATTTCTGTTGCAGACTTTTTCTCATGTTACGCCCTTGCTGTTCTCCTGATGGTGGGACAAGCCTCACTTCGATCCCCCTTTGCCATCTGGATCGGCCTGCGGCGAGTCTGCGTGGGCCACGGAGCCGTGCTCTCAATGTGTGCCCTCATCTGGAAGGCACTTAGATTCACATCAGCGAGCTGGAAAGCTGGAAACGTTGATCTACTTAGGACTTGTTCATTCACTTTGAGTTCACCTGAATCATGAAATCATCACAAGTATTATCAGACCTATTAATATTATCTGTATGGTTCATTTTTTTAGACTAGGGCTGACTTGCAGCTAATTTCAGATTGAATATCATGCCGAGGTGGAGTTGGCGATGTTAAGAGGGAGCTGATGTGCTGCTCGGTGACACTCAGGACTCCACACACAAGCACAAACTCCTCCATGTTCACCACAACACCCATTTTTGGCCGCATTCAATCTGTCGAAAAACTCAGGAGCATTCAAGACCAGTGCGGCTTCATGTATAAAATCTGTTTTATTATGTATATTAACTGTAGTATCTTTAGCTGTTTGTTTTAGCTCTTCCACCTCCTCTACAGTTCCTCAGTCAGATCTCCAGTTCAGACTCATGTGTGAACCGTAAATATTATAAATTATTGCACACGATAAGGCCGAATGTTTTCCAGTTGAATCTGGCAGGATGTGACCTGAGAGGCATCACTGTGTCCCTCACTGAAGTAAAGATTGTTGTCTATCATTTGTCTTTCCATTGCACTCATTGTGCAGGACGCTGCCTCTTTGTACAGATCACTGACTTTGATCCATACCACTCTTTCTTACTTAAATTAAATTATATTAAATTTAATTCAATTAAATGACTCTTTGAAAAGCAAATCAGCATCTCTGTCTTTTTTCACACTAGTGCCTAATTATTATGGCATTGTGATGGTTCATTTCCAGGAAGTGAGCAGATGCATGTTGTTATCGTAATGTCCTGTTGCTTCAAATCCAAGCTTTTTCTGGCTGTTTTCGTGTTTGTCCATGTGCAGCTACTTTTATCTCTTGGTTGCACAAATATCACGTACATGTCCATCTCTAGTTCAAGTCTGGATTCCAGCACTTCCTTGCATTGTGTTCGCTTCCTGTCTTCATTTCAGAAGTGACAAATTACATAAAGGAACAGTTTGATATGAAACAAACTCACATGGACATGGGGAGAGACTCCATACAAAACTGCAGGATCGAACCGGGGACAGTGGCGCTGTGAGGACCCTGCCAAGGATAAAGCAGTTATTAAAAATGAATGAATGAATGAATGAATGACAACACACCAGATTCAGCTAATCAGCTAATAAACACACATTCCTGTACAGAAGTGGGTGTGTTGGAGCAGGAGAAACACAGGAAAATGTTCAAGGCAGGGGTTCTCTAGAACCTGTGATCAAGTCTACGCAGCACTCATGCATGTGTTTTGGACTTTGGAGAGACTCTGAAGGGAAGTGCTGTATTTGTATAAATTCAAAGATTCATTTTTTCCCCTCTTAACTATACCTTTAATGGTGTCAGGACTGGAATTCAACTCTTCACTGTCTTGCAATAACCTGAATGTCCAGTAGATGGCACTGGAAACCAAAGTTTAAAATCAAAACTCCATTCTTTCCTCACTTCTATTCCGGTTATTCCATTTAATAAAAGCCAATAACAGCAACTACAGCTTTGCATCAGCTCAACCATTCCCAAATTCATGTAATGTTAGATTCCTGGATTGGATTCTGCCTCACTTTTGAGTCACTTTGGCTAAAAGTGACTGCTGAATCAGTGCATGTAATGTAATGTAATGTAATATAGGCTGATTTAATAGAATAAATATGACACTATGGCTTTTCCTGTCAACTCAGAGTGTGTGCCAGAGAGACTTCAAGGACTAAAGAGCCCTCCTTTGATGACACTGGTGTGTGTGTTTGTGTGTGTGTGTGTGTGTTACTGTGTTGTTGCTGTTATTGGTTTTTAATTGTGGCACGTGATAATAATCCATAAAGGTGTAGTTTGTAATATTTAAAAATGCTCCTGAATACGTAAAATTCACCTAATTTCAATGGTTGTCTAGCAAAAATAAGATTCCCAATACTGTCTTGCAATTTATCTTAAAATAGTTTCATTTCAGGCTGCTGTTTATAATATTTTCAGGGCCAGAAATGAACTCCTCCCCCAAAAACAGAACTGGTCAGTCCTTAAAAGCAACTCATGAAAAATGTGTGCTTCCAGCAGAAAGGGTCAGGGAAGATGTTGGGGGAAGGTGAAAAGGGTAGTATGAAATTACATACTACCCCTTTATTTCCATAGCTGTTTTTATCACTGTGATTTGAGTTTGGAATACTGTGTGGTTTATGTGGATGAAAATGTTAGCTGGTCCTTGTTGACTAGAAAAATGAAAATTGACCTCACAGGCAGCAGAGAGAGCAAAAGAATTACATACTACTCCTTTAATTCCATGTACACAAACTGATTAAGCCCTTATAAGTAAAAAATAGTTATTTTTATCACTCTGGTTTGAGTTTGGAATACTTTGTGGTTTATGTGAATTAAAATGTTAGCTGGCTACAAAAATGAAAATGTTTTTTTGTAGTTGCTAGGCAGTGTAGTGAAGGTTCATGGGGATTTTCATAAAGCAGCTCAGGTGCTGTCAGTCATCAGGGGAAGATCACGTTCCTCTCAATCCAATTTACTCTGATGTGGCAGGTAGAGATTCTCACAGCTTGGGTTACAAGATACCCAGCCAGTGAAGGATGTGGAGGATTTAGGCCTGCTCCTCTATGACAGAATTTCCAAGATGAATTCTTTTTTGATGTCCTGTTGAGAGAACGATTTGAACGCAGCATACGAAGCACAGCCTCTTGAGGTTCATGTTGGAGTAATTGAATTGGGAACCTCACGGCTTTTGGCGTTTGTGCAGCCTCAGGAGGGAAACTGAGGTAAGGAAATCCCCCTTAGCACTGTCTCTGAAGGCAAGAAGCAACTCCCTGCTGATCATAACGTCTCTTCTGATGCCTGTGCAGGACATCTCACCCATTGTAGAGGTGGGAGAACTAGCAAGAATGGCATTCAGTTGGGTTTTGGTCTGTTGTCTGTTACATAAGCTGTATGCCATCTGCCACTTCACGACAAAACCTCAGTTGGCTACCAACTAATTTATTATATAACAGCTTATAGTGTAGTACAATCACTACAGTCATTTAGTATCTGTATTAGCACAAAATAGCTTGAAAAAATGTATGTCTTTAACAAACAACCTGATGCCAGACCTCCTTTCATGAAGGCAGTTGGTACATAATGTCATGGCAGACGCTTTTAGCACCAGCTCTAATCTGTGAAACAGACTCATGTAGAAAATACAGTGCTGTTCAAAAGTCATCACATCCTAAATCTTTAGATTCTGCATACATTTCTGCATTTTTCAAAGCTGCATCAGACACTTTTTTATTTATGAGACTCTTTTTTGATGCCAATATTACTGCTACATATATGCTACACTACACAATAGTTTACAGTCCTTTGTGTGGTAGCACTGTTGTCCTGTGTGTTCACGGTTCTGTGTATTTATTGTCCTGCACTCATCTCACACACTGCTGTGTATTTGCACTTAAAGTAGTCTTGTGTACTGTCCCACTGTACTGTTGCACCATGGTCCTGGAGAAACGACATTTTGTTCCAATGTATACAACCTACAAAGAGGAATGACAGTAAAAACCCACTTTCAAAAAAGTATTTTTTTCCAAAAACTTACAGAGACATTTTTGGCATTGGGCTGCATCACACCCCATCATTGATTATTTACCTGTAACAGCACACCCCCAAGTGTTCTTATACCTCTTATATGATAGCAATTTGTGTTTTATCCATTTATAGTTACATTTAATGTTGTGGAACATCAACAAACAAGCTAGTTCCTGTTATCACTTGCATTATATCAGTGTTAAGCAGTTGTTCCCATTACCAGCCTCTTTTTTTCACTCTCTTGAAGTTAAAAACACAAGAACGGCATCTTGTCATGTTACTACAAAGACTTTCCTGTGTCTCTAAAGTTACGGCTTTACCTCTGACTGCTACAAAGTGCTGACACTGGATACTCTTTAGAAAATGTTAAATAAACATCTCCTTATAGAAAACTTCACCAAATCCCTTTGTTAGCTGTTAGTCTAGACATTATAACATATAATAATGAGTACATTAATATAAACCTGTGATTTGAGTGTCAGAACTATTATCAGAGCTGCTGTTCTCTGAGCTGACCAATCAGAATGGAGAATTCAAAAGTACTGTGGTATAATAAGTAATAGAGCACTGTTCACATATATATTTTTTAAACATGTGAGAACTAAAGTCTGTAGACAAACTGCAGCAAGTTCTCCAAAATGCTTGGCTCGACCTCACGATTTTAAAAGCAAACTATTTTTTTTTTACTTTTTATAGTACATTTTTTGGTATTTTGACTCTTCACTTCATTATGTTAAAAAGCATTTTTGCTTTACAGAATGTCCTTACAGTTGCCTGAGACTTTTGCACAGTCATGTATATGTATACTTCACTCCGAATATAAAGCCGAAATAATGGAGACAGAGAGGAAGATTAGGCTGGAGCTGTGGAGACACACAGTCAGTAAAGGACAGATGGAGTGGGTGCAGAGCTCAGAGAATGACTCAGCGCTGAAATGTGAGTGTTTAACATGGAAGAACATCACACCTTCAGGAGCATGAGAAATATTTGTGACGGCTGGTCCATCAGCACATCCAAAGCCCCCAGCCTCCCTCCGTGTTTGATCTCCTCACACCTCAAAGTGGAATTTGTATATTTGCATGTAAGTTGATCAGTGAGTTGCAGATTTTCAAGAGAGTATGGAGTGTTGTGTTGAGTTGAGTGTGAGGATTGACAGGTGTTATGAGGTGTGTGCTATTTTAGGGGATTTAAAAAGTCGATGCATTAATGATATCACAAAAGATAAAGACTCTCTCTGTTGTGGAACTTCCACAAAACAAGTTTGTTCCTGTTATCACTCATGTTACTATAGCAGCTATAAGAAGACCTTCCCTCATCAGCCTGTCTTTTTCTGTCTCTTCAAGTTAAAAAGACAAAGAAATGCAGCTTGTCATATCAGAAAAGTTAAAGTTACAGCTTTACCTCTGACTGTTACAAGGTGCTGACACTGGAGACTCCTTCCAACAATGTTAAATAAACTCTCCTTACAGAAAAGTTCACCATATCAACAATGACATGCGATTTTAAATCAATTTATATGGAGCGTCCACCATAAAGGTCACATTGTAAGCTGTAAGTTGTTACTATAGAAACTAACGTATGAGAAGGAGCACATTAAGCACTTCAGACAGATCAGAATCGAGAATTTAGCAGTACTGTAGTTCAACTCTGTTTTCTCAAAAGAATACAGCAATACAAATGACTAGTCCTTAATTCCTGGTTCTTTATACGAGGTGCCAACTTTACTGAGGTCTCCACAATTTCCCCCACTGAGGCTAGAGCTTTATAGGCAGGCTACTTTCCTAAAACAAAACTGTTACACAGGCATTAAATATGGTTTGTCTGGGCCCTTTTTGGCACTGATTCCAAATGTCATAAAAACCCTAAATGTGCTGTTTACAGCTGGGTCACTTTTAGCCCATGACACACTTGAACACTAGAACTAACTTTTATAGGCTATTTGGTCTAAAATTGTCTAAGTTAGCTGTTTATCAGTCAGAGTATCAGGCCAATATTAAACAGATAAAATGGTGAGACTTCGTTTTTCCCACTGTGTGTGTGTGTGTGTGTGTGTGTGTGTGTGTGTGTGTGTAACCCTACCACTTAACCTCCTGCCACAGCAATGCAAATTTAATTGATGTCTTGAACCTAGCAGCAAACCAGCAGAGGGACACAGGACTAAGAACAATTCCAAAAAGAAATTACAACTCGGCAAATCATATGATTTTACATTTCTTTTGGTTAAAAATAAAACGGCAATAAACACACATGCACACACACACACACACGCACATATACACACACACCTGAGAGACCAAGACTTAAGGCAACTATGCTATGCTGTGAAGAGACCTCTAAATTGTTCATTTTGACACAAATATTTGCATTTCTATGTATATTAGTACATTATAATTTTCTATGCATATATTAATTAAAAGACTATCTAACAAAACTGTAGGTACTTCAGGAAATTTTAACATTACACAATAGCTAGCTAGCAAGTTGACAGAGAAGTAGCTAAATAACTTGTTAAATGTATTAAAACATTATTAGGTTTGTTTATTAGCTAGCTATTAGATTAGCTATTAGTTAGCTAGTTAGCCATCCAGTGGTGCAGAGGTTATAGCATTTCGACCTCACAAAGTTTTTCTAACAGGAAATTTACCACAATGTCGTGTTAGCTTTATGGGCAACTAGATAACTTGTTAAAAGTTTTAAAATATTTTTAGGCCTGTGACACAGAGTTAAATGTTTGGCTAGTTAGCTATGTAGACACTTTTGTGGAGAGGTAAGTGTTGCTTACTCAGAAAGTTTTGGTAACAGGGAATTTTCCACAAAACTAGTTCTTAGAATTGTAGCATTAGAGCTAACTGGGTAACTTATTAAATGTCTTAAAACGTTATTAAGGCTGTAACATAATATGCGTTATGTACTGTTGGCTAGCTAGCTATGTAGCCACACAGGTTGTCCACTCTCCATAAACATGCTAATAGATGGATTGGATATGCTAATTTGGCCCTAGGTGCGAATAAGTGAGTAAATGAACTATCACACTGCACCAGAGTAACATGTAAGAAACACTTATAAAGTGTTAATTTAACACTGAGGAGCACGGTCTATAATATTCGCTCGAAAAGTGTAAGGTGTAAATTCAGCCATTTCTGTTTTGCTCTTTGGCACTCCATTTCCCAGCATGCACCGCGCCCTTGCGACGTTTCTCACAGCTGACTGACGGACAGGGGGGGAAAAGCGCCCAGGAGCCTAACGGGAGAGGCTGCCGGGGAGAGAGGGACAGGAGGACAGTCCGCGGAGGACAGTGCACGGATCTAGCGGAACCACAGCCGGTGGGATTGGACCTCGCAAATCGGAGCATCGTCACCCCGCCGCGACGCCGCCCTCTCTCTCTGCTCGAGCCGAAGTGCGTGCGGCGCGCCTCCGGTGGCGCATTCGCGCGTTCGTGTGGTGTGTCCGCGGTGCGTACCTCGCCGTGCCCGATGCCGAGCGATGGAGGCGGCGAGGCGGCGCTGCGCCAGTGCGAGCTCCTCCAGAACATGATCGACATCTCGCTGTCCAGCCTGCAGGGCCTGCGCACCAAGTGCGCCGCCAGCAACGACCTCACGCAGCATGAGATCCGCACGCTGGAGGTAACGCAGAAATAACGCACCATGCACGCGCAGGGGGAACCTATGAGTACCTATAAGTAGCCACCTTCCTTTCCTGCATGAGGCTCTCTGTCTGTTGCATTCGCATCCCTCCTTTTTTTTTTTGCTTTTTTTTTTTTTTTGGTGTGCACACACTGCGTTTGTGGATGCTGGCGCGCGCGCTAGATGGACCGTGCATCCTGACGGTATAGACAGGAAAGATGCATATGCACTACATGCACGTGCACTGATGTACAGAAATAGCAACTACTGCACAAGGTTAACTGAGGTTTTCCTTCCACAGATTCTAGGGATGCATGCACCAACACCTTTTCTTTTTCTTCTCCTTTTTTGATAAAACCCAGATATCAGAGCCCAATACTGATCCAGTACTGACATCCTAAAAAAGGAAAGCCATTTCTCTGCATGCGCTTGTTGCCAAGTTTTGAGGAACACCACAAGCAGGATGGCTTCATATATTTATATTTATATATACATATGCATTGTGTCAGTCAATACCACACACACTTACAGCATCAAATGCATTTACATTGTATTAAAGTGATCCAGGGCCAGAATCAGAACAAACAGTACATCCCTAATACATGTCACCACATGCATTATGGGATACATGCATGCATGCACACTCTGTATCAGCATGCACTAATTCTTAGGGGAGAATTTTATCCTGAATCTTCATGTGTGAATTTTTTTTAAAATCCAGACACTGTGTAGCACCAGACTGCGCACATCACAGTGCACCCCTGCAACATTCTGTCTGCGCTGTGTTTTTGCTCACTGGCACAAGCATAAGCAGTACGAAACTGCAAGCGTTTTTAGGAACATTGCATCTGCAGTATGGTTTTTATGCCACCTCAGAGCCAAGATGCAAGCTTAAAAGGCTTTAAAGGCTCAATTCTGTTGTCCTGATTTGTGAGAAACGAATACAGTTAATTATAGCCTTTCAGGAGGGACGTGTATGAGACGCCGTGAAGTGTCACGGCGGTTTGTTCACAAAGATGCATCAGTTTTTATTTATGAAATGCAAGTGAAGGTTGTGCCATATACATGTGTGTGTGTGTGGCCTATATATTGCATGCAGCATCGACTTCATTAGATTGATTTTTTAATTAATTTTTCATTTAAGTACCAGTGGGTGAAGAGGGATCCTGTGGTGAACATGTTATGAGCAGCACAACAGATTGTATATCGTCTATGCATTAGCTTACGCAGAGTACAGTCCTGTTAATGACGGTCATGCATGTCATGACGTGCATTATGGGATTCACTTTAGCAAATCAAATCTTTTACACCAACCTTTTTGAATAAGCGTGATTTACCGAAAGCCTGATTTGATTCAGTTGATTCTTCACTCATCCAGAGATATTGTATTTTGACCCCTCTGGTAGCCCACACTCTTCTATACGTTGTGTATGTAACCTTTTTTTATGCCTAAGAACATAACATTTACATGTACAGTTCACAATCCAGTACAACTTACCTATCTTTGAGTCTCAGGCACATCATCATAGAGAGATTTTTTCTCTTTAAAAATGTTTACGAATCATATAGTTCAAAAAGAGTCGATTCATTTATGATTCAGCAACACTAAACCCTATCCATCATGAAGTGACCTTAAGGTTAGACCTTAAGGGTTAATACAAATTCAAACAAGTGACAGAAAAGTATTTGGAATTCTTCTGGTGACACAGAAATTAAGAGTTCATCTCAAATCCTGTCCTTAACTTTTGTAACTTGACTCGTGAATTGTTACGGAATTTCACTGATTCATCCACAGATGATTCCTCAGCAGTGGCTCTTTAGTAGTTATGGGATTTGAACTTGCAACCTTCTGGTGACTAGCACAGACTCTAACTCAGCACAGACTACTGAGCTGCCGCTTACTTAATCATCATAGTCCAGCTGTCCTGTCTGACAAGCAGCCCTGAGATTCTCTGGTGTAGCAAATGAATGGCGTCTGAGTTTAGCAACACCATGCAGGTTTCTGGTGAATGTGTTGTACCTCGCTGTTAGCAAACAAATGCTCTGATTCTTTACAAGCACGAGAATAACTACGAGGCCTTGCCTTTCTGTCAACACTAAAACACTGTATTCGACTACAAAACACATCGTTGTGCTCCGCTCTTTATAGTGAATAATATATTTTTTAAATGCCATTGATAAAAGTATGAAAGCACAGCTTTTTCTAAACCGTTGGGCTATTAATGTCACGTGATCTCAAGAATTCCAAAAATGGCAGTATTTCCTGTGAGGCTGTTTTCTGTATATTTTCAATTCATGCTTGACTGCTTTGTATAGTATACAAGTGACACAAGACTGTACACTAAAGACTGAAATGGTGGAAATGACATAAAGAAAGAAATGAAAATGGCTGAAGTGACATAAAAAAGAAAGAAACAGACGTGGCGGCAATGACGAAATGGTTACGGCTCGGACACCCAGTGCGTGCTGTTTTCTTTCATTGGGAAATGGATTGAAAATTCTAGTCTGACCAGAACTTTAAAACAGTGTTTTCAAAATGGCCCACATTAACGTGGACCGGGCCTGAATTTCACCTCCTTCACAGAGAACTCAGAATCTGAAACATAGCTATAGGAATTGAAACGCTTGTTCTCCTTTTTGTTTATCTTTGCAGTACTGTCTCAATTCTAGGGCTGTTCTGATAATCAGATACACAGTATATTGTTATATTTGACACTGAAACTATTTGTGAGTTATTCTTTAAACTAAGGATACACAGTATTTGACCTTTGAATTAGAAACCTCCCCACTATTTTTACTCACATTGGGAGCATCACAGAGCTCGGGCTAAGCGATATGATGATATAATATTGATATTGCAAATATTTTTGAGAGTTAGTGCTTGAATCATTTTGACCAAGTAACTAGGTTTCTGTAATGACCAAGTAGTGTTTCTGTACACATTGTTTCATGATTTATTTTACTGGTTTGGTGAAACATGAAACATATCACGTATTGTGAAAAATCGCCAAGTATTGTGATGTAATATTTAAGCCATAACTGCATATAATGACAGTACTGTATTATTATAAACAAGCTGGAACTTTAATACTGTATTAGATGAGTAAAGTAGCGCATACACTTAAACATGGAGCAATTTTCTAAACTACAATCTCGTGTTATGAAACTGTAATATCAGCACTTGCCTACTCACTCTATTTTAGTACCACAAACTGAACGGCTGCTTTCAGTTCTGTTTCCTGTCAGGACAGGAAGTTTGGCCATGCTCCCCTCCATCTGTAGTCCAAGGCCTTCTTTTAGGCCCTTTCACAACTTCCTGAAGTGTCAGGGTCGTGACTGTTGAAGAATTGCCCCATCAGCTTCCTCTTTAAGTCTCTGTGTGGCCGTTTTGCTGATCAGGTCCTTTTCTTCTTTTGCTCTGCAGGCTAGCCGTAGTACAGAGTGACTGCAGGGTAGCTCTCGCTTCATTTACAGGTACAGAGCTCATTAGCATATGAAGTGTGATTTTTTCTGTCTTGCCAGGACAAACAGAAACAGAATGAGGTGTCAGGTCTGATCAGAACTACATATTAGACATGTGGCAGCATTCAGTTTAACCCTTTTTTTAATTAAATTTTTTTTTTTTTATAAGATGATTATATGATTTTATCACAAATTGCTTTTTGATTCAATATACATGCTGCTGTTCTGATTTTGAGGTTGAAATTTGAAAACATTCTAAATAAATGAGCAAATTAAATACAAATAGCTGTCAGATATGAAAATATGTTATTAAATATGAAATATTAAATATTAGATGCTGAGCAGTTTCTCAAATAAGATGCTAGGCAGAATGTTTATACCAGGTTATGACAAGTGACTACAGTAATAATATTACATATCAGCAGTCAAAAGCAGCAGGTAGAGCAGTCTGGGCTCCCGTTAGGACAGAGAGAGTGGACACAGGAGGGCCGTTCAGGGAGGACTGAGTGCAGTTCGTCGACTCTTACTGAGTGTAACAGGCTCTAAACGGTCTGTTAATTCCTGCGTTGAATAAGCACAGCTGAAGTGGTTGTCACACTCCAGATGCCCTCCTCCCACCTGTCTCTCATCGCCACCTGCACTTCAGCGCAATCAAAAGAGGCTTGAACTCACATTAGATTCTCACCAAAAAGCTCTTTGTTATTCCACTTCAGGCCGTTTTTTTTCACACCGAGCTGTACTTGCTATAGAGCTGAAATACTATGAGGTGGTGCTTCAGATTTTACACGCTGGCTCCCTGATTACAGCCTGGTGCCAGCCTCGCACCTCAGCCTCACTTTTTTTTTTTTTTTTTTTTTTTACTAGATGTCCCTCCTGTATTGGTCTAGCATAAACATCTCCATGGGGCTCCATCTCTTGGGTTTTGTTGGATCCTCAAGCATATTTTGGGAAGTCGAAAAACATCTGATTTTGCTTGTTGGAACTAAACATGCTCATACAAAGCCTGCCAGCAACTCCATTGTGTGTATTTCCCATGATGCATCCTACTCACGTCTGTGCTCACCATTTCAGCATGATGAGATGAACTGTATGAAAAATCATTGCTATGATTATGCCACAATTAAAAATTTTGGCAGATGATTAAATGTCATACAAAATGGCTAATTACTCAGATATAGAGGCTAAACACTATTAACTCAAATAATTACTCAAATATACAGACCTCAGAAAGAACTCAAATATTAAGTCAAATAATTGTTCAGATATACAACCCCCCAAAAATATGTCAAATAATAACTCAAACGATTACTCAAATATACAGAACCCAATTAATAAGTCAGATAACAAGGCGAATATAGTGTCAAATAATTACTCAAACATGCAGAATCCAAATACTAACTCAAATATACAGGCCCTATATTATGACTCAAATAATAACTCAAATATACAGGCCCTATGTTATAACTCAAATAATAACTCAAATATACAGGCCCCAAATAATATCTCAAATAATAACTCATATACAGGTCCTAAATTATAACTCAAATAATAACTCAAATATACAGGCCCTATGTTATAACTCAAATAATAACTCAAATATATAGGCCCCAAATAATATCTCAAATAATAACTCATATACAGGTCCTAAATTATAACTCAAATAATAACTAATTACTAATTAAGTAATTACTCAAAAATACAGACAAATAGCTCACAGGTTAAATTTTTTGACCTAGATTCAAATGATAACTTAGCCATTTGATTGTATCTATGAATCCTCTGTTTGCCAGTATTCTTTGCTGATCAGCTCAAATAAGTCAATTATGCAAATGTGTAATAATTATGAGAGGCCTAGTTTTGATAACAGTATAACTTAATATCATGGTTTTTTTAATACAGTATTTCATATTAGAGAATGGGTCAATGTCAGTAACTGTCTAACCTCTTTTAAAGTTTAGGAATTTTGAAAATTGCTAGATGCTGAAATTATATTATCAAGTAGGGGTCGGCAATAAGGCAAAAATGTCATATCATTATAATCAAAAACTCCATGTGCCTTACAGTATCCTGAGTTTTAGTTTTACATAGGACAATAAATACCATAATACAAGGCAGCGGCAATACAATGCTTAAATTTAGTTGAGAACACAACATGTATATTTTAAAAATAGATTTTAGCAGTTTATCAGAATAATATTGAAATACTTTTGTCCCTGTCTTTAGCCCATTGCATAAGTATATACTAAGAATATACCAATATAATAACAGTATTACTGGCGTTTTTTTTTAAATCACTGCATAGTGTTGTACTGTTCATGATTATATAAGAGCCATGATTGTTTTGCTGTTACAATAAAGCAAATTCAGTGTGGGAGTTGATGGAGGAGTCGTGTGAGCCAGTTCCTGTAGGGAGGACGTTGCTTTGTGTCTCGATGCGTCTCTGAAAACCGACTTCCTCCAACGCAGACAAACAAAGAGACACAATTAGGCTTTTTTAAGAAACAGGGAGAACAGTAACTTAGCAGCATTTGCCGATTTCACCCTTATGGGCCCTGCTTTGGAAAAAAAGAGTGTTATAGAGCGCTGTGCTATTATGGCTGCTTCTATATTTGGCTCGTCTTTCGTCCCCCCGCCTGGTGTTTTCAGGGGTTGATTGTTAAATAAGAAAATGACGCGTGATGCACGAAGAGGCCGGACGAGAGGGGGAGGAAAGGGGAGGGATTGAGAGGAGAAGAAACCAACCAGATGTTTAAAAGGGATGGGTCTCCCAGTAGGCTGTGTGTGTTTTCAGGGAAAGGAAGGAGGGGGTACAGCAGAGCAGGTGATTGCAGTAACAACATCCCCCCAACACACAGCCCTCCCTCTTTTCCTTCTGTGAGGAGATCTATTTTTTTCCCTGCCATGCTATATTGGACTTGCGCTGCTGCAGATGGATAAATTGGGAGAGGGCTGAGTTATCAAAGTGAGCTTATTTTTTCAGTTGCTCCATTGCGTCTGTGCCAAATTTGGGTTATAAGATCAGATCTGTCAGCCGTCTTCAATCTGTGTGGCTAGAAGGTCGCAGTCGGGAAGGAGTTCAAACTCCAGGCCTGCCACAGAGCAACAGGGAAGGGGATCATCCATATGTCAAGTCATTTACAGGATGAAGACCAAGCGGCTTTGTGTAGGAGTTATTAGAGCATAAAGTCTCGCAGTGTGACATTAGGAGACCCCTGATTAGTGGAAGCCCCTTCAGCGACGCTCACACACTCCCTACTGTGATGACAATGACGATAGAAAAGTCAACCATTGCTTCAGACCATGTCCTTCTCAGTAGGATAGGGGTCATCTTCCAACACAAGCATTTTAAACTACATCATCACTATACTCAATATTGTGAATTCATTATATTCAATACTGTTATCACTAGAAGTTATCAGAATTAGCTAGCCAATTTAGGGTTAATTACCAACACATATTTTTTCATATTTATATAAATTTTTTTTAATACATTTTTGGTCATATTAGTTAAGGAGATCTTTTAAATGCTAAATCCTAAATATCTAACTAAATAAATAAGCTTAAAATAGTTAAAAAGTAAGTTGTAAGCGTGTTATTTAAATTCACTGATTCTGATATTTTCAATAACAGCACCTCTGACAGTAGGTCCGCTTGCAGATCACAGGTTTATATTAATGCACTTATTCTAACATATTATTGTTTCTATATTAACAAGTCATTAACAGGAACTTGTATGGATGACGTGTCACATGATCTAAGGGTAATAATAAACAACAATAAAATAAATACAATAAAAATGTTATTTGACAAAATCAAGATGGAAATGTGGATATGGTGCAGTTTTCTGTAAAGAGACAGTTATTAAACATATATTGAAGGCGTCTCCAGTGTCAGAATTTGCTAGAAAGGTCTGTTGTCGCTCTAGCCATTGTTGTCTAGTGAGATTTAGTTTGGTTTGTGTTGCTGAATGACTTTGATTGCAGTCTTACTGTGTTTCTTTATACCGCATTGTAATTGGTTAGAAAACTAAAATTGAATGGAGAATTTGTGATTTAATGCTTGATTTAAAAAAACAACAACAACAATATCTATCTCCACCTGAGATAAAAAAATGGATTACAGATACCTGAAATTGTTGCTGGATTTGGAGCATGACGTGTACGTTTCTAAAGACAGTACAGTGTGAAAAATGGCTGACCCCTTCTTTATCATTCCACACGTTCCACGACACAGGTGCTATTTCACAGCGTCTCCTTGAGATGTTTCAAAGCATCTCATTTGTTATTCAAAACGCTTTTCTCGCATCTCACCTCAGTGTAGCTTTATTACTTTAAGTGGCTCTCCAACAGCGAACGAGGCGGTGTTTCGCACTCATGAGCAATTGACAAGCGGGCAAATCATGATTTTTGCTGATTTATTAGCTGTGCAGCGCTAATAATTTGTCCTCCCAAGTGAGCCTGTGAAGTCAGCAGCATTTCAGTGACAAATATTTAGCCTGATTAACTAGCCATCAGGGCTATCGAATCTTTGCTAGCATGCTAACACAGAGAAGGCGCTTTCTCCCAAAGGCTCAAACCTCGATCCACCATATTCCTCATGTCTGACTCGTCCCTTTGCGACCCAGCTTTCCTTCGGATTGTTGCGTGTTTGACTTTCACGGCACTTGCATCATCACACAGGAGAATATCGATTTCAGTTCCGTGATTAAAAGTAGCATCAGTTTGCTAGCACACTTCTGTTGACGTGATCTAGTTACATTCCTGTTCATTTCCAGCGCCTTGTAGACATCTAAAGACAATACAAATTGTCTGTCTCAAAACCGTATTCACTAATAAATTGTATATTAAAATAAAAAAAAAATACACATAGTACTGTTGGTTAAGTTTGCTAGTTAAAGTCAGGTATGCTAACATCACTTGCATTTAAAAAATAGGCTAATATTTGTATTTAATCATTTTAGTGTGTTTTTACTCTGCTTAAAAGTAACGTATGTGTGCTTGGATACGTTCAAGTTTTGCTTTAAGTCATAGTATGCGATTTGAGATGGATATTGTGTGAGTTAGCAAAGGCAACAGTTGATAACTGAAATTGCTGATAAACACTTTCTGATGAATCAGAAATACTGACTTATAGATAGTATCCTAACCTTTTTTTTTCCTTGAGGAATTACTGTGTTTATTCGTGTCTGTTTCATTAGGCAGCATTTAAAGCAAAAATAGAAAAACACCTTCAGTGTGATTTGTTTACTAGTAAACACTTGCTAGCTTTTCAGCTTGGATAAAAACATAACCATGCTTATTAGCTAGGTTTATTATATTAGCTCTTGTATGAAAATGCTATCTGTGAGTACTTTGTATTTGCAAACGTAGGTTGGAATGACTGTTTTGTTCTCTATGTTTTTACGACCTGGTGAGCAGAATCATGGTGTTGGCTTTGTGGAAAAGGTTACATGCAATGTATGTCTGATCTAATGCTAACTCCTCAATCAGACAGCCTCATCATTATCTCTTACCTACGCACCTACCCTGTGAATGAACCACTGTAATTTCATTCGACCATCGATATCTTGATATATTGTATAATTGATTATCGGTACATGTCTAATCAAAGAGTTTGATCGTTTCTACATTAACAAGCAGCACCATTAAAATACTAATATTTGATACAAAGTGAGTTTTTGCCTCCCTTCAGCTCTGATGAGCCAGGCGTGGCCGTGCCCTTTAGCCGTCCGTCATGTGTGCGGACGTCATGGACGCGTTGCCATGGAAGCGTTGCGCGCGTGTTTACCTCCTTGTGCACGGGCAGCACGATGTTGCCATAACACACGGATCCAGTGACGCAGCTCTTCAGCTCTGCCTTTTTGTTCTTGATTAGCAAGTGTACATTCCCACCCCCGTTCAAATCCAACTGTGCTTTAACTGAAAGGGTTCTGTAGTGGATTGTGTTTACAGAGATAAAAAAAAAAGGGTGGCGTGACTGATGAATCTCAGGATAGCTATAGATCCTGTTTTTTTTCCTCAACAATTAAAGATTCTTAAACAGAACTAAATTATGCCAATGGCTAAGCTAAGGCATGATGAACAGGCTCTTATAGAGGTGTGTGTCTTATGCAGGTGGTGTGTCCTGTCTTTTAAGCTGGATCTTCTGGAGACATTTTCTGTCTGTGGGAAAATCCCACTCTGGAAAAAAAAAAAAAAAAAAAAAAAACGCCACCAAAGGCCCCTGAGTTGGGGTTGCTAGGAAACCTAACGTCACACTTGCACCAACGTATTGTTCTCTGCGCTGGCTGTGTGATCCCCTAACTACCTGCAGTGTGTGTGTGTGTGTGTGTGTGTGTGTTTGAGAAAGGCACTCAAGACCCTGACTACCCATGCAGCAGAACAACTCAACACCAAAACGGAGACCCTTTTAAAAAAGGTTTAGCTAATTTGGATACCATGGGTCTCCTTGGCTTCTGTTGTAGTATGAAGGGAGCATGTCGGGGGGCACAGATGTCTAGGTGGGTGTTAGTAGGATTACTTGCGGCTATTGTGGGCTCAGCCGGACTGGTTTGCATCCTGTATCGAATGCTAAACAGGGAGAATAAAATGAGTGAAGTGAAGGTAGAATGTGTAAGTAGCTAATTTGGTGACCACACGCTGTGAAGAGCAGTAGCTAGTCATTCTCTAAAACATTGATGTTGCTCACTCGACATTAAATGCGATAAATCTTTTACGTTTAGCTTTTTATATATTTGAAAAGCTTCATCAGTGCTTGGCTGGGAACCTGATGTTCTTGTTTGCGTGGTTTGAATGGACACCAATTCTCCGACTCTGCTGGGCCTCTATTGTAAAACGGAAGAAAAAAAACATTAATCCGTCTTCTTCACGTCCTGCACTGGCCAAACCCCAAAGTCAATGTTAGCGGAGATAGGCTGAGAGAAAACAAGAGGAGGTAGAACTGGGTGTTGTTTTGCTTTCTTTGGATCCGCGAGCTCGTTTGACCGCAGCCCACTGACCGATGGCTGTGGGGGAGGATTTGTATCTTGCTGACATGTTGACTTAAAGGTTCAGTACTTCTGTCATTGTATTTGGCATCATTCAAATGTTTGAACTTTGGGAAAAAAAATTGGAAAAAAGTCAGGCAGAGTCCAAAGATGAAGCATCAGCGTGAACGGAGGAGGAGGTTATTTACTGTTCTGGCCACCTGCAGGTCCGTGTGAGGAGATTAAGCTACACGAAGCCTCTTAAATGTTGGCAGTTAACCCAAAGCCTTCTTCCTCCCTCATATACACATTCCTCTGTATTCCTGTATTCACAGAGCTCTCATTTTCTAAGTGAGCCATAACTGAGATGGTGAGACTCTCTTGACCTTGTCGTTCTGTACTTCAGCGGCATAGCGTTGCTCTTTTATTAGCGTTCCAAAGTGAAAAGCTTGTGAACAAAAATATCCTCCTTTTCAATTTGTCACACATTTTGTCTCTCATCCTTTCACTGACTGGAATTAAAAGGAAATGAATCTTTTTGGATCGAGGTCACGAATATCCTATGCAAGATTAGTATTTAGCTGCTAGATTATTAGCAATGCTAGTTTGTTTATGAGCTTTGTTCTCAGTGCAAGGCACTTTCCTTTACCTGACCCTCCATGTGTTTTTTTCTTGTCTGAGAGGCCCTTGGCTTTAGCACTCGGTCCTTCTGTTAGCCGTTGAGCCACCAGAGCCTCACACCCAAGGACGTGAACTTCTCCTTCGCAGGTGCATATTGTATGGATTGAAAGTATAGCGTGAGAGTGAATGAGCTGTAAAAGGCACTTGACTCTCTTTCACACTCTTGAAAAATGGCTGAAAGATGCTGGTTTCTCAGCTAATATATCTGCTAAAAGCTCTAACAGAGCGCAGGCCTTTTCTCGAACTAATTCAAATTTGATGCGATACAATGGTGTCTCGATACGATATAGTTTCAATACAGCAAAAAACAGCTGCCTGGTTACTTGACTTGTAATGATGAATTTGGCTGCACTGCCAATTTTGGCCTGTGTTTAAACTTTGTTTTGGAGTCTGACTTTTTTTTTCCTCTCTTTTTTTAACCCCCAATAAAGAGCTTCTGTGAACATGACGTACTGAGTTTGGCCCACGTTTGTTTTGTATGTTCAACTACTATAGAAATTCCATAAATAAAAAAAATGCAGTTATATTTGAATGAGTTAGTGTGGTATGAGAGATAAAGAGTAATGGAAAATGAGAGCATGTTCCAACATCAGCATGACTGTGGCTTCACCTGACTAGTCCTAGCTAATTCCCACCTGCTAGCAGCACGTCCCCTATCGCACAACATCCACCAGTCTGGGAGGGTGAAGGCTAACCATGACACGTGAGGCTGTGGCAGCTTTTCTACTGCTGCTAAACACGCTTGGAGGAGAGTACTAGCTGCTGTCATTCCTATACATATGCTAACACACACTCAACTGGCTAGTGTCTTTCCAGTCCCATGCATGCCACGTATGCTGTGGTACTGTCAGGATTCACCTCAGAAAGCTCACTGAGGGAAGAGTTTGAAGTAAAAACAGTTTCACAACTTGTAAATTCACTTAGCGTTTCTGCAAACCTTGATGATATAGCTCAAGCTCACATTGCTTTGCCTAAACATTGGCATTGATGTTTTCTAATGGAGAAAATGCTCTGATAGGCAGCTGTGTGTATGGTAGAAGAACGTTCTAGATACGGGGTGGTGAGTTTGGATTTTTCTCCGTGATGGTGACATGGACCCAGCCTGGCTGGAAGCCCCCGGGCGCTGGCGTCCGAATCCGCGCTGCGCTCATTAAGGCTGGGATTAGAGGAGGCTGGCTGGCAGGTGGGTGGAGGTGTGAAAAGGATGACTGGCTTTATGGCTGCCAGCCTCCTGGTAACAGAGCTTGTGCGTGCGTCAGCGATGTGCCTGCCTGGTCTCCCTCTGAAAGGACCCATCTCAGCAGGCCAGTCTTCGTCCTCCTGTTCTTCCTTCTCCTCCTCCTGTTCCTTAACGCTCCCCCCTTTAACCCCTCCACCCCTCGTCCTCCCTGCGTCATCAGCTGCTGCAGCTCGGCTGAGACGTCTGCACAACCTGTCCTCGTTAAAAAACGCAGAGAGGGAGGGTTTCTTTTCCCCCTTGCGGTACATTTTCATTTTACAGTTTACAGATTGGCCAATTTACTGTTTTATTATTCTTTTATATTCACATAACCCAAGGTTTTGGCAATACATGGTACAATTATCTGTGCAGCCAGTAAAGCATGCTGAAGTTGAGAGAGAGGGAGAGAGAGAGAGAGAGAGAAATAAAGAGACATATGCAAAAGTATGTGCACCCATGTTCAAACTGCATGTTTTGATCATTTTCTAAATTAAAAAAATTAACAACTTCTATACATTTGTGAATTCTTGTTTACAATTCCTATTTACTAGGTGAAATGAACAGATAGCAAAACAATAAGTTGTGTGCAAAACATAAGGTGTGTGCAAAAGTTTTGGCACCCATCCAGTTGATGGGTAATCCACCAGTCTTGCAATTTAATTCTATTTTCCCTGAACAGAATTACAATCAGCAAAGCATAGTTTGTATACAGGTGCCAAAATTTTTGCACACAACCATAGACGCTCCTTTATCTGAAGAGATTGAGCCAGATATCAGATCTCTGTCTCTCCCTTTCTCTCTTGCTCTGGTCAGCACTCTGTGCTCTCTGGAAAATTCCTCTTGTGCTGGCCGGCGCTGTTTTGTTTGCAAAGGAATCGGAGGGGAGCTGCCTCACAGAACGCTCCCTCCCATGTCGCGTTTTGTTATTCAAAAATATCCTGACACTTCGCCAGGGTAGGGAGGGAGGAACAAAAAAGGCATCCTGCAAATCTCGAGGCAGATAGATAGAGGCCTGGAGGAGAGAATAGCCACGAGGAAGCGAGGCCTGACGCAGCCATGTGTTAGCCTCACTATGAACCCGCGAGTGCTGATGTCACTCGCTGCGACGCTCTGATGACACCCGGTTGCCATGGCAGCAGCGCAGACGCCCCCTGAGAGGAGGTATGCTTGCTGTGCGCTTCCATATAATAACAGCTATTTATATCTGTTTGACGGGCCTGTTTGCTGGAGGGGAAATAAGCAGGGATTGTGGGGGAGAGATTCAGTCAGATGGCGTGCTCACTGCACTGGGGCATAGAGCCAAGTGCAGTGGCATGATGTAGATTAGATATAATCATGCAATGGGCTTGATTTGGAGCCTTTCTTTTTTTACATTTACACTTATTCATTCGGCAGATGGTTTTATCCAAAGCGACTTAGAAGCGAGGCAGAATCCGATCCAATTATAGAGCTTGCATAAGCACATAATTGAGGGTTAAGAGTTGATCAAACCCCCAACGGTGGCTCGCTGAGAGCTACAAACCTTCCAGTGACAAGCCAAGACCTTAACCACTGAGCTCAAATTTACCCCGTTGTTCCTCACCTAGTCAATCAGTCAAAACATGTTTGCTTCTCCTGGTTTTCATCAGAGCTACAAAGTTAATCTAGCTAATGGAAGTCTTGTTTACCCAAAATCTCAGCCTTAAACCACATCCAGATCTTCAGTGATGTCTCACAGATGTGCTGATGTGGTTTAGTGTAATCTTTAAACATGGACAGAACTGCACCATGTCACTGACCGCTGTAGTGTTACAGACGCGGCTCCCAATGTGGTCATTTGCCAATTCCCACCCACTAGCTAGCTCTCCCCATCACACGACGGCTAAAGGGTGATGAATAGCACGTGCCTCCTCTGAGACATGTGAACACAGCCACAGTGTCTATCCAAACTGGTGCACATGCTACATCACAGGGCAGCGTAGCACACTCGGAGGAAAGCGCTATCTGCCCTCTTCCACATACACGAGCTTACAGATGCCCACGACTGGGTGGAGTCGCTGTGACTGACAGGGGAGAGCGTAATACTGTCCCATCCGCCCAGAGAGCACGGCTGATTTTTGCTCTCTTCAGCCCTGACCGTGGATGGTTGTGGCATCTACAGGATTTGAACTTGCAACCTTCCAACAATATGGTAACTCTGGATCCCAGAATAACTTTCTGAATCAATTTTAAGAAAGAGTTGTATCAGAACATACTGAAGATTGATATTTATTTTTATGATGTCATCTTTGGGCACAAAAAGATTTTGGGTGAGATGGACGTAGATTAGCCTTGTAGCTAAAACTATAGAAGCAAAATTCACACCTGCTTTCTGTGCGCTTGGGATAAGTGGCAAATTGTGTAAATATGATTTTCCACCAAACTATTCCTTTACCAACCTTTGACCTACTATTGAACTCACTTTTATTTTGTATGTGATGTGTTGTATGTGATGTGTTGCTTTAGAATAAGCCAAAAAAAGACTTTCTTGCATTGCAACATGCACAGTTTTATTTCTGGCATCCTCACGCACACAGTTTTGCGTTATGACCTCGAACAATGGTTCACACAAATACCTTAATACGTCTGTGTATAATTAGCTCCACCTCATTAGCGCTGTGGCAGTTATCCTTTCGCTTGCTCACTGAGCATGAATGTTTGTGTGGCACGACAAAGATGGAAAAGAAGTCCGTAAAGTCCCATTACGTAAGGACGTCTCTGCACTGGCATGTCCGAGGCCCTCGGGACTTGTGAGCTGTGTTGGATAGGGATATCAAAAGTGTTCACCGATCTCAGCAGAATATTATGAGATGGCTCGCCGTGATTGGGTAAAGCCTGGTCCTGTCCAATCCTGAGTCAGCTCTTACACACTCCAGTCCAGTGTGTCCTTGGCAAGACAGTGGAGTGTATCTTGCATAGTTGCATGTTTATAGACAGTTATGAACATGCAGAAATGATCAGTTGATTATGTCTGATTTGAAGGAATGATAGATACTGCAAAAGTAAAGCCAATTCATCTGTAGTAAACCTCATGGATATTTTTATGCAAACAGAGGTGGACAATACTGAAAAATATATCACAATACTTGACATTTTAACAATGCATGATCTGTAACAATGTATGATTTGTAAACTAAAAGGTTGCCTGACCCTCACTTCCTGTAGAAACTGTATTTCTCTTCTATTTTGATATTAGAATTAGAGTCTGTAGCTTTTTTTTTCATAGACCTCGGATTATGGACCAAGATAAAGATATCCAGGTATCTGCAATACGTATATATATATTAAAATGATAGTAAAAATTAAAAAATTTCATTTTTCATATTACAGAATCTATGAAAATTTACCAAGTTTAAGAATTTTAGTATTATTATCCTATAACAGCACACTCAAAGTGTTTTATTCCTCAAAAAATAAACCAGAAACTTTACATTAATGTATCAGCAGTACAGAGCAGATGCACTTGTGATAACTGACGTTGGTTTAGATGTTGAATAAATAATGAACAGCTGCAATAAAGTAGTGGATTCCATTCAAAACACTTTCTAATGATTAATATGAAATCTTGTTTGTTAAACTGGCCGACTTTGTGAGGCTGAATGATTTTCTGACACTTACACCCACTGCCTTGACTCCAGCAGATTAGTCAGATTTAGTAACATGTCGTAACTGAATTTATGCTCATTTATGTGAACTTGTGTCTCGTGATGGATAGAATAAAGACTGGATAATGCAAGTGTAAATAATCATCTGGTTAATATTTAAACATCCAGAATTACTTCTGTTTTTTTTTTTTTTTTTCACTGCTGAAGTGAATGGCTTGTTAATGTTAACTAATGCTGTAAATGAATGTAATATAAAATGTTATTGTAAAACATAATCCTAATATTTAACAGTTTGTTTACCTGCTCTGAAGTTATTCTTCTTACACAATATCATTGTCAATGTGAGTAAAGTCAGATTTCTAAAAAAAAAACAGACACATCTCGGCCTGTAAAATCCATTCTGACCCAAGTGATTATTGTCGTAAATTAATAACGACTTCCACATATGTGTCCAAATCCAAAAAAAAAGCAGCCTTAAGAATTTCTTTTCCCTGCTAACCCACCCCTCCCTCCTGCGTCTGGTTCTCTGTCGCCCCCTGCAGGTGAAGCTCATGAAGTACATCTGCAAGCAGCTGCAGTGCAAGCTGAAGGTTCCGGAGACAGAGCGACCGCAGGCCCTGAACACGTTCCCGCGCCTGGGGGACTGGCTACGCACCATCAGCCTGAGAGCCGAGCTCATAGAGGTGACGCGCAAACACACAGCGTTAGGGATGTGTAAATCTGCATAGCTGATTAGCTGTAGGGAACTGCGATGGGTAAATGACACTGGTGGAGTTTGCAGTTGCAATAATTGATCCTGGCTTTGGCTTTACAAAAGATGTTGAAGTGAACTAACAATGGAAGCATCAAGTCCCTAAAGATGGGGAATCCTGCTGAGTGGAGGGAGTAGCACACAATCATGACCAATTCAGAGTGGAGCAGTCAGTGCCTCTGTCTGTCTCTTTACTCATCACTCTACAGTGACTGATCATAATACGACTCTTTCTCTTCTTTCACCTCTTCTTTTCTCCCCTTTTCTCTTCTCTTTTCTTCCTCATTGTCTACTCTCATATCTTCACTTGGCTCCTGTCTGATGCTTTTCTTTCCTTTCCTTTTTTCTTTTCTTTTCTCTTCTCTTCTCTTCCCCAATGTCTACTCTCATATCTTCACTTGCCTTCTACCTAATGCTTTTCTCTACTTTCCTTTTTTCTTTTCTTTTCTTTTCTCTTCTCTTCTCTTCTCTTCTCCAATGTCTACTCTCATATCTTCACTTGTCTTCTACCTGATGCTTTTCTCTCCTTTCCTCTCCCCTTTTCTCTTCTCTTCACTTCTCTTCTCTTCTTTTTTCCCTTTTCTCTTCTCATTTCTTTTGTGTCCTTCTTCCTTTTTTTGTTTCTTCTCTCCTTTTGTCTTCTCTTCCAGCAGGAATGCCCTAAAGCTAGCTGCTGTGATACATTGTCAGCTAATTTATACTAACCTACTGACAAACTGATTAAAAAAAAAAAGAACATAAATATGACTGTTTGTGCTAGCTACAAGGCCTCCAGTTTGGGCCTCCATGTTTGTCCAAATTTTTGTGAACAGAATTTTGAGCTGGAATTGAGAAAGGTACACGTGAAGCTGCGTGGACTATGGACTGCTGATCTGATCTGCAGTTTTCTGAATGAACCAGCACTATCCATCACATTTCCTACCTAGGGAGCTGCCTTCCAACTGGAACACAGTGCATGCACCTCAGGTTCACCAGTAGTTCATGAGATCATACAGATGGCACGTGATAGCGTTAGTATTACCAACACCCACCTAATGACTTCTCAGACAGAACCTCTTAGTCTGAGTGCTTCAGAGCTTAGTCAGCTTAGCGCAAAGAGCTAACTCAAATCAGTGATCCGCAAGGCAAGTTGCCGTCCACGTGCCGCACCATGGTGTCACCCCGACCTCAAGGACAGGGTCGTGTCACACCACTGTGCTCTGTGTGTCTTTTAAAGATCAGACTGCAGTACTGAAGTGAGTAACCGACTTAGTACTTCTGAGATGTTTCTGCAGCGCCCCTTGCCAATACTTGGCCCTAAGGGTGCGCAAACTTTTCACTCACCTATATGTTTATATGTGTTTGTAAATCATTTATATTTGACGTGATTCGTGACTAGTGATTGTAGCACTCCTGAGTCCTAGCACTTAACACTTACTCCTTCTGTGTGTGTGTGTGAGTGTGTGTGTTAGGTAATGCCTCTCTTCGTTCTTCATACAACTGTTTCTGCTCAGTTGGTGGAAATTCCATCTCTGTCGCATCACTGTCGGCTGCTTCAACAGCTCTGTGACTTTGCAAAATGAATACAATGTACAAATGTTCTCCATACCTGACGAAGGAAATGATCAAATCCTGAAAAAAAAAAAGCATCTGCTTTCGACACTAAAACATGATTCTGTTGGCTCAGACAGGTATAATTTTAATTAAGACAATAAACCAGGTACTTTGTTTCGTAGGACAGTTACATTATGGACTAGTAGTGTTAGTATTACTATCACTAGCAGTGTTAATAGTATTCAGGGTTGTATTAGGAATATTGTAGTATTAGTAGTATTTGTATTAGAATAATATTATTAATAATAGTAGCAGTAATATTGATATTATTATTAGTAGTAGTAATAGTAGTAGTAATAGTAGTAAAAGTAGTATTATTGTTAGTAATATTAATAATGAATAGTAGTAGCAGCAATAATAATAGTAATGATAATAGTAATGATAATATTAGTAGTAACCATCATAATAATAACAATATTAGCAGTAGTATTAGTAGTAGTAGAAGTAATAATAGTAGTAGTAATAGTAGTTGTAATGGTAGTATTAGTAGTAGGGGGCGTGGTGGCTTAGCGGTTAGCACTTTGGGGGTTCGAGTCCTGCCTCCGCCCCGTGTGCGTGGATTTGAATGTTCTCCCCGTGCTTTGGGGTTTTTTCCGGATACTCCGGTTACCTCCCCCAGTCCAAATACTTGCGTTGTAGGCTGATTGGCATTTCCAAATAGTCCATGGTACGTGAATGTGTGTGATTGTGCCCTGCAATGGGTTGGCACCCTGTCCAGAGTGTCCCCTGTCTTGTGCCCCGAGTTCCCTGGGATAGGCTCCAGGTTCCACACAACCATGTGTAGGATAAGACTATGGAAAATGGATGGATGGATGGATTGCAGTAGTAGTAATAGTAGTAGTGAAACTGATGGGCTTGATTGACTTGGGCATGAACTCTAACAGGAAAAATTTCTAAGAATATTTATTATTATTAACACAGTAACAGTGCAGTATTTACTGTTAAAGACATTCAGTTCAATATGAGAGCAACAAAATAAAATCTAAAATCCATAATATATCCAGCACTTTATATAGATTAAAGTTTTGGATAGTTAGTTACATTTGCGTAAACGTTTCTGAGCATATATTAATAAACCCACGCTCCAGGAGCTTTGGTGTGACTGCTTCCTCTCGTCCACTCGTACAGGTCCATAATGAGGTAATCGGATCATCGGCTAGGCTTAATTAGTCTAAGAGGTCACGTGATGTGAGGATTTGAAGAGGGAACAAGAGAGAGACAGAGACAGAGAAATTCATTTGCATTAAGCCTCTCAGAGAAAACAATGAGCATCAGGTTGTGAGAGGGTGATGAGGCACTCGACTTCTTCATCCTGCCACATTCCAATTCACATTAAACAGGCTGCCTGATGCAATGACACTGTTAATATCATAGTCACGATATTTCATCAAAGTATCCGTCTCAACCAGGATAGTCAGTAAACACAAATTTGAGTTTACCAATCATATCATTTCTAGCTTTCAAGCTCAATTCCGTTTTCATATTTAGTTAGGCGTGGCCTGGGGTATGGAATGATACTAAACTGTGCTAAATACAAAATATAATTATACTAATGCAATAGTTTATAGATGACAGTAATTCCCACTGTGACCTGAACCACATCAGCAAGTCCATGTGATGTCACTGACAAACTGGATGGGGTTCAAGGCTGAAACCTAGCCTTGTAATAGTTTTATTTGGTGTAAAACTATAGAAATCATTTGATTTCTACCTGAACCATATCTAAATATCATATCCATTTTACATAAACAGTTTTCCTTACTAATGAAACAAACATTTTTTAAATAACTATTATTTTTTAGGCCCAAAATCAAGAACTGAGTCAAAGAACTAAATCACTAATGCAAATGACTCAAAAAATTCAAATGACTCAAAGCCATAAATCAGTAACTCAAATGACTCAAAGTCCAAAATTAATAACTCAAATGACTTAAATCATCCATTGTTATGAGTTTCTGTGTGTTCTGTGTGTTCTCTTTGTGTGTGTGTGTGTGTGTGCTTGTATGTGTATTTCCAGCTGAACGAATTTAAGGCTTTAGTATTAGCATTAATAAAGCCAGCTGGATCACATGACCATCACAGCCTGATTGACAGTGGATGTATAAACTCTATCTGTATACAGTGTGTTCACACTACAGAGTCAGAGACTGTGTTATGTGTACATGTATGTGTGTGTGTGTGTGTGTGTGTGTGGGTGTGTGTTTGTACTGTGGATTCTCTCACCAACCCTGCTGTCTGTTCTGTTCTCTCCACATCTCATGCCGCGTAGGCGCTGCCTGTGAAGTTGTCATTGGATGCCTTGCTGCAGATGCCCGGTGCTCAGGTGCGAGAGACCATGAGGAGCCTGGGAGCCTCTGCGGAGGAGTGTGTTCGGCTCTGCGCTGCCCTCTCCTGCTTAAAGAGCGCCACCGAATCAGGTGGGAGTCCTGTTTGGTCTGGCAGCCCGCTCTAAATAGCAGGAGTCTAGTTTTAATTTGGAAACGAGAAGCTCCCAGATGTAAGAAATACACAGAACATTTGGCTTGGTAAATCATCACAAGAATATTTTTGCAAATGATAAAGAATATATAATGTACAAAGACATGAATTTGTACCACAGAGCTGTTGAATTCCTGAATCTGATTGGTCAGAAGGTGTTGATTAATTTTAACTTTAAAACAGCAAGCCTGACAGTAGTTCTGGCTGCAGGGCAAAAGCAGGAAGGTCTTCAGAGTTAACTGTGGCTTTTTCATTCTCAGGAGAGTGTAGTGAGGACGGAGGCTGCTGGTTTTCTGAGCCCACTCGACGCGACAGCGGAGGTCTCACCCCAGCGGACCAGATCCCATTACTTGGAAGTCTGACACGCCCTCATAGCCCCTCCCCTCTTGCCCGACCTCCTACCACGCCCACCACACCCACCGTGCCCACCACACCCCTCGTCCCATGCTTTCACTCACGCCATCTCCCGCCCAACCCCGAGGCCCACATCTACCACGGCTATGCGGAGAGCTTAACAGACCCGAGTCCATATTACTCGTCCTGGCCTATCCGTGTCCATGGACACTCCTCCACCCCGCCCATAACCCCACCCTCAAAGAGGAGGCACCGTCTGAAGCCACCCTGCACGCCGCCGCCGCCGTCACGCAAGGTACTCCACGTCCTGCCCAACATCACCCTGACACGCAGCAAGAGCCACGAGAGCCAACTGGGCAACCGTATCGAGGACACACCCACCAGCAAGTAGGTCACTTCCTGTTTTGGCAGGCAGGGCTATAAACAATGGATATTGTTTTAAATAATTATAGATGTTATACATACTTTGAGGTGGTAGGCATATGGCAGTAATCATTTATACGACATATATCTTGATATTCATTACACACAATATTGTTATCAAGGACATTTCAAAATATCATCACCACTCTTCCTGTCCATTAGTGAGGCAGGAAAAGGACAGCTGTCTTCTAATTGTCCAGTATTTTGGACAACTTAGGATGTTTCTTGTTCCCTATTCCATAATTATGTTCACGAGTCACGCACTCCATGAGTTTGAAAAACATGGTAAATAAAACTAATGTAGTGTATTTATGTTGAGTATTATAAACCGTAATACACTGCTAGGAAATTATTAGTGTGACTCCTAACACCTACTGTCCTCACACACACATTATCTAACATCCTAACTGCAAACAGGGCACACATCCTATTCTCCACCCCAAAAACACTTATGTGTGTGTGTGTGAGAAAGAGAGAGAGAGAAAATGCATATAAATGGTGTTTGTGAGCAAGGCCAAGGCTAATCCCCTACAGATTTCTGAGATTAGGAAAAATTTCACAACAGGATACACATTGAAGGCCCAGAGTCCAAAAGAGGGCAAGTCATGGTCACACACACACACACACACACACACAAAAACATACAAACACACAGATTTACTAACTAAGGCATATTTCAATTGACTTATGTATTACCGAACCTAAATAATGATATTATAACCCTAACTTCAGTACCCTTAATCACAGTACCTCTGACATACCCTAACTCACTTTTCCCTAACCTTAACCTACCCTAACTTCAGTACATTTAACCCCACCCCTTAACCTCAGTACCCCTAACACCAGCCCCTTTCCCATTTTGCGTCACCATTCCCATCACGATAAACGCTCTTGTTTTGGTTAATGTTCTAGTCCAGTCTCTGTCCCTGTCCTGTCATTGGTTTGTTTTCTGAATGTGTTCACCTGTTCTGTGTTAGTCCTTGACTATATATACCCTGTTGTGCCAAAATATCATCATAATTTTTTTTTATTGCTTTTTAGTCCAAGCCTTATGTTCTTGTTTTCATGTTTGTTTTGGTTTTAGGACTCTTGACTTTGTTTCAACATTGAGTATAGATTATCCTTTGACGTTGCCTGCCTGTGTTTTGGTATGGACTCTGATTTCGATTGTTGGATTCCTATAAATAAAAGCACTTCGACTTTACACACTTGTGTCCTGCCTCTGACCACACGTTACCTCAGTAGCCTTAACCCTGGTACTAGACTGATTTCTGTACACCCAGCGCACCCAGCCCTTTGACAGCATGCTGGTTTAAATCCTTTATCTTGCTTTGCGTAGTATCCCTGGTTCTCAGTGACCTCACTGACTCGCCTGTGTTTGTGTCCACAGGTGTGGGAAGAAGAATAAGCTGTTCCTGAATGTCCAGATTAACGGCAATGCTTGTGATGATTCGCCGTCTCGCTCTCCACTGCTTTCTGCCCGGACACATGGCGCTGTGCCAGCTACTGCCCCCTACACCCTCCCGGGAACACCCACGCTGCTGGAGGAACATGGAGGCCTGAGGAGTGAGATTCACACACACACACACACACAACACAGAGATAGAGTGGGTACAAAGTAGCTGTGTAGTGCATATTCCTAGATAGTCCTGGATAGAACTGAAAGAAAAAATTTGCACAATAATGCTTCTGGGTAATAGGATCAAGCCTGTTACGGATTAACAGAGAGGTGAAGTATTAAGCCTCCAGGATTTCAGGACAAAACAGTGGCTCACACATGAAGTGTAACACAATACAAGAAATAATTGACACTTCGTGCGCTTTATTTTAGCGCCACTCACAGACGAATTGTAGACCATCCTAAGTAGAGCCTAGTTTTTAGGATTAGTTCAGTGTTTGTCTTGTATGTAAAAAACATCTGCTAAAATTAATGATTAACTCTGGTGTTGATCAAGCTTTCCCGATAAAAAAACATCTGGATATTTGCACTGGTTCAGAGTTAAAGGTTTATCACAGAGTGTCTTCCTGTGCTGAAGCGTTTATGGCTGCGTTCCAATAGCATTTTTAACGTACACTCATCGACTTCCCCTCTCCAGCCCCTTGGGGAACTCTTCACCGCCATCTTGAGAGCTGTTCCAGTACTTTATTATGTCATGTGAAGTTTGATAGATGACAGTTTAGAGGCCTGTTGTGTTTCCTTTTCAAGACAGCAAAAATGGCTTAAGAAACTAACTTGTAAATTAGCAATAAAAAAAATCTATATTGTAAAACCATAGCTTTTGATTTCCTATATTTTAGTAGTTCTGCATTCATGATCATTTGGAAATTGCAACAGTATTTACTGATTGAGAGCTAACAATGTCTCACTTTAGAGCACACGTGCAATCTAACTGTTTAAAGTCAGAAAAATGGCCACTTGTAGTAAATTAGCACTTAAATAGCTTATTTTTAATACGGCCAGGAGAATTGTTTGGCTAGTGGTCCATTTATTTATGTAGGTATTATGACATAATTAAGAGGCTTAATCATCAGGTTGAGGATAAAGGAAGGTTTATTTCTACTGAGGGGAAACTTTCTCTTATCTAAATAAAATTATTGGGTTTATGTGTCTCTCCGACTTGTCGTCAGATAACATCGCAGTCCATCGGAGCTCTCCGCAGGCAGTGAGGAGAGACATCGGCCTGGCTGTCACTCACAGGTAACTCCGCCCTCTTATTTATTCATGGGTTACTGTATTACCACTATATAAAAAAAAAATAATTACCATGTTTACCGATAACTTAAGCACATTAATAGACACCTGTGTGACAAATCACTACATCGTAGCTGAACAGTTATAAGAAATTAATCAACACATTCAGATTTAAGAATTCAACAGTGCCATGTTGTAACGTGTTATAGTGATTATCGTTGTCTCATAAACAAGACATATGTTTATGAAATATATAAATTGGCCAGGTGATACACCTACGAACTTGCCGTTCTTTAACGTGTTGTGTTTAAGGTTCTCCACCAAGTCATGGCTCTCGCAGACGTGTCAAGTGTGCCAGAAGAACATGATCTTCGGAGTGAAATGCAAACACTGTAGGTGGGTTGTTAGAAGCAGAGTGCAGAGGAGGTGTCTCGATCTCACTGAGGTCTTCATAATGGATATCGTTTAGAGTGAAAATGAAAGCCTTTCACCTGTGTGTGGTGTTCTAATGGCTATTTTCATCTCCGCAGGTTAAAGTGTCACAATAAATGCACGAAAGAGGCTCCTTCCTGTCGAATATCATTCCTTCCTAGTAAGTGCTCTGTTCATTCTCTGCTCTGAGCACATAAATGACAGAGTCCTTGAAAAAGGGTTTATGTGTTCCCCTCACATTCCTCGACTGCTCTGTTTCAGTCACAAAGATCCGGAGGACAGAGTCTGTGCCGTCGGATATCAACAACCCTGTGGATCGACCGGCCGAGGCGCCGCAGTTTGGCACGTTACCAAAGGCAATAACCAAGAAGGTACTGACCTTTATGATGCAGCACTAATACAGTAATCACTTCTGTTTGCATACACACAGTGGCTTTTCTTTGTCTTTTTAGTGCCTGTATGGTGATTTTATAGAGACATGAGACTCAGGATCTGGGGAATGATACGCAGAATATATATCCTATAGACTGCCAGTTACAATTATGAATTAAGTAGTCATAGTATTCCCATTTTTGGCTAAATGTAACAAAATGTTTTTGAGTTAAACACTCATTAATTAGAAACTCAAAGTAAAAAATAGGTCTGTGTGAACTTCCTTTAACTGCCACTAATTAACTTTACAAATTTGAATTGCAGTGTCTTATAGTAATGGTTTCACAAAACAAGTGCGCTTTAGTAAAACACTTATTTAGAGTCTCATTACCCTTAAATACAAAGATTTTGGGATTTAAATTGTAATAAATATAAAAAAAAAAAATTCATGCGTTCAGAAGTGTTTGACTGGCAGTGTGTTGTTATGAGAAATAAACATCTTTTCTGTGAATGAATTACTGAAAGAAACTATAGAGGAGGCATTTTTGAGAGAAGAAATATTGTAATTATGAATTAATTTAGTGTCATGTGACTGTTTTTACATCTTTATGTAAAGCATTTTTCTTGCAAAAATGATGGCAAAAGTTGCCTGTAATATTTGCAAACATTTCTTGAGCGTTTTTTCATATAATTGATTGTATAATAGGATGCCATGTAGTCAGTGGTGGTTTAGCCGATGACAGCTAAACGATTAAAGCGTCCAGAAGGTTGTGAGGTGAAATGGCAGATTTAGGCCCTTGTGCAAGACCATTAACTATCAACTCCTCAGCTTAATGCTTTTGAATTTGGTTGTAAAGGTTAAGTGTTTTTGATTCTAATGCTCATTACCTAACTAATAAACAGCTGTGAATAAGGGTGCGTCAGGTCCTAAGGTTGAAACTGATGATGAACATGGTATGACATTCTCTCCCAAGGATCATCCGCCTGTGCTGAATCAGCTGGACTCCAGCAGTAACCCCTCGTCCACCACGTCCTCCACCCCGTCATCTCCTGCCCCGTTCCAGCAGAGTAATCCGCCCAGTGCCACCCCGCCCCCCAACCCTTCACCCAAAAACCACCGGGACAACCGCTTTAACTTCCCAGGTTAGTGTTTGGAAACAACAGGACGTTGTCATTGCATCAAAAGTATCATTTATTATTAATGGTGTATTTATTGTACATGCTTAACATGCTTACTTATAGGTCCAAACTTCTAAGACCAAGGTTTTTTTTAGGTATAAAATGAATAGAAGTTATAGAACTTTGGGAAATAAGCACCTATTTCAAACATTTCTTCCTTCCTGGTCAAATGTAACACGCTAACACAGATTATTCAAAAGACGCATATATGGGTTTCGACTTGCCTTTTAACCCTCGACTTTTTTCTTTGTCGTCTCCCTGCCTGTTGATTTCTCCGTCCTTCTTTCCCTAAGCTGCCTTCTACTTTCAGCATAGACAGCAGTTTATCTTCCCCGGTGAGTTAAAGACGACCTGTCAGTGTTCGCACCTTGTAACTTTTCCCAAAAGTGTTTCAGTCCAGCTGTCAGCTTGTTGTGTGCATCGAAGAAGGCTAGCTTCTTTAGATCATTTATTTTTGCTTGTGAGAGTGTGCATGCTGATGTCTTGCCCTGTTTTTTTTTTTAACTGTTCTTGTCCTCACTATTTGGGTGATTTTAATGAATGGTCCATTACTTAATAAAGTTTGGTACACGGGTCAGTTGGTCTAATGAAGTTCACGTGACTTTGGGAGCAGAACTTACGTAGAAGACTTTGCAATTTGATGTCACTATAAAAAAAATTAAAAATGTAAAAAATGTGTAAACAAAATTAATAAAACATTGACTATTTCAAAAAAATTCCTGACAAGCTAAGTTCAAATTGGAGTTTATATGGCTAGCTAGTCCATATTTACATATAAGAAGATGTAACTTAATTAGCATTGCTGCGTAGTTAATACACCAGCTACTTAGCAAACTACGTAGTTAGCGAGCCACTATGACTAAATTAATGTTAAAAGATACTATAAATAATTTTTTGTATTGCTCTAAGCTCTAAGTACATTGCCGAGTGCATTCTGACTGAAAGCTCTGCTCCTGCTTCACCCTTATCCCCGTAGGCATCAAACAGACACAAAACAGTGTGATGAATGTTACACACACTTTTGTGCCAGAGAGAATTGAAATGGTTTGCATGGACTTGATATTGTAATGTTGATTTTGTTCGCCTCCTGCTGGTGAATCATGGCATTGCATCTTTGGTCAGTGTCTCATAAACAAATGTTCAGGTGTCGAAAGGAAACGGGCTGTTAGCCAAGATTCCAACTGCACAGTCCAAATATTTGTGTTTTGGTTTCTTAACGTTCGTTGTTTTTTTCAGATGTCTCCAGTTCCAACACGCTTCACCCAGAAGGCCTACCAGACACAGTGTAAGATAGACGTCTGATGATCTAATGAAATGTATTATCTCTTGTAAAGTGTTGGTGCTATAATGATGGTTTAACCTTTCCACTTCCCCTCCCTCAGGAATGAGACAGACCCATCAGAGGAGGATGTGCACGCTGAGCTGGCTGAGCACGAAGACGGAGAAGTAAGTTACTACTGTGATCCAGCCATATTCATAAATAAGTTATGAGACCGTAGTAAAAATGTTTTTCTGCATCAGGAGGAAGAGGAAGATGAGGAAGCGGAAGCAGAGGAGCAAGACGACGCGAGCGTAGAGGAGGAAGACGGGCAGGAGGAAGCTGAGGAAGAGGAGGAGGAGGAGGTGAGCTTTGAAGAGACAAACGGAGGCTCAGATGTTGAAGGAGACGGAGACGAGCTGGATGATCTGCCCAGCGCAAGAGGCAGCGGCCCCTGGAAGGGTCCTGTCTCACGCAAGGCCAGTCAGACCAGCGTCTACCTGCAGGAGTGGGACATCCCTTTTGAGCAGCTTGACCTGGGTGAGCTGATCGGCAAGGGCCGCTGGGGACGGGTACACCGGGGCCGCTGGCATGGCGAGGTGGCCATCCGCCTGCTCGAGATTGATGGCAACAATCAGGACCACCTCAAGCTTTTCAAGAAGGAGGTGATGAACTACAGGCAGACACGCCACGAGAACGTGGTGCTCTTCATGGGGGCCTGCATGGCACCACCACACCTCGCCATCATCACCAGGTCAGTCAGAGCCGCTACTGTAGTTTTACTTATTACCTTATATATGCATGGAACATGTATTTTTGTATAGTAGTATTGGTATTTTGTATTGGTTTGTATGTAGGCAAGACTGAATTGCGTTAGCTGTGAAAATTATGAAAATGTATGAATGAGTTTAAAACCCTCTCCGAAATTCTGTCCGAAATTAGCTCATGTCGCTGCAGTATCTGCCTAGATATAGTTTGCAGTAAAAATTACAAACATTTACAAATATAAAATTAAAAATCTCATCTGATCTGTAGTTGGCTAAATATCTGATTCTATCTGACAGTTGACATGGCATTGTTGTTATAATAATAAATAACACTTATGGTAGTTATGATCACTGTAATCAGTTACATTAATTCAGAACTTCATCTGAAATTCCTTCTTAGCTTCTGCAAAGGCCGGACATTGTACTCTGTTGTGAGAGATGCAAAGAACACACTGGACATCAACAAGACGAGACAGATTGCTCAGGAGATTGTGAAGGTAACTAGCGTAATTAGCCTGATCATTAGCTACATAATGCTAGTATGCATTTCTTCATGGCCTGTTCTTGCATTTCTCTTTGTCCCTGTTGTTTCTCACTGGCTTCTCACTCTATTAGGGAATGGGTTACTTGCATGCGAAGGGCATCGTTCACAAGGACCTGAAATCGAAGAACGTCTTTCACGACACCAACAAAGTGGTAATCGCTGACTTTGGCCTTTTTGGGATCTCAGGAGTGGTTCAGGAGGGAAGGTAAAGGCTGTTTCTTCCTTCTTCTGGCAATAACACATTGTGTATGACATCATAATAAAAGGGAAACTGATAAATAGTGTATGTGTGTGTTATGTGTTCAGGCGAGAGAACGAGCTGAAGCTTCCTCACGGCTGGATTTGTTATCTGGCCCCGGAGATTGTGCGCAAGATGAGCCCCGGCAACAACGAGGACCGCTTGCCCTTTTCCAATGCAGCTGATGTGTACGCCTTTGGGTAAGAACGTGTTTCACGTGTTTCTACAGTGGAATGGTTTAGTGCTTAAACTAGCAACTGACAGACCAGTCATTGTGTTTCAGCACTATTTGGTACGAGCTGCAAGCGAGGGACTGGCCGATCACCAACCAGCCAGCGGAGGCCACCATCTGGCAGGTGGGCAGCGGAGAAGGCATCAAGAAAGTGCTGGCGGAGATCAGCCTGGGCAAAGAAGTAACGGTGAGAGATCACATGGAATATTTTTAAATGCTTAAGGGCCCGGATGCATGACTTATGATTAGTCATTGAAGTGTAACCGCACAATTTACCTCCAGGGTTTATGAACTGCCTTGTTTTAGGCTGGCGTAATAAAAATAGATTGCACATCAAAATGAAAAATTTGTATGTACAAAAGTTTGTGAACCCTCCAAGTACATATACAACATATCTCCTATTAAAAAATCAACACTCTCTTAATGTACAGTGGTTAGAGAATATTGGAAAAAGCTGCTTCGAATCACTATCACTAGAAATATTGTGGCAAGAAGTGTGTTCTCAGCTTTGTGTACTTTCAGTATTCACAAATCTCAGTCATCTACTTTCTCTTGTGTAACCCTGCTCTCAGGAGATCCTGTCAGCCTGCTGGGCGTACGACCTGCGCGAGCGGCCCACGTTCACACAGCTGGCTGACATGCTGGAGAAACTGCCCAAGCTCAACCGCAGGCTCTCGCACCCTGGACACTTCTGGAAATCCGCAGAGTATGTATCGTAGAGACAGGACGGACACGCAGGGACGCATGCTAAATGTTTGCCAGCATTGACTCCAGCCAGATAGCCCTTTCGACAGAGATGCGAGAATGTCTCAGCAGACTTTGTGGTTCTTCTCAATCTCAGAATGGAAACATGAAGAAGTGTAAAATTTTGTTCAGTTTACTGACTTTTGGTTGAATACTAGGAAGTTGTGACTGACCACAAATAGCATTCAATTTCTCTCTGAACAGAACAACACTACCTCTCAATAGTTTGTACACCCCCGCTCATAAACATGCATTAAATTGATTATTTACATTTGTCTAAAAAAAGTATGAATGTATAAAATATAAAAAAATACATATTACAAATATGCTCAAGCTTTTGATTGGTAGTGTACAAAAATTTGTGCTAGTTGAGCTAATATTGCTAAGCTATCGTATTGTTTAAAAGCATTATTTTATGCTAAGCAGAGCAAAGGAGTGAAAAAAGGCTAGTGGGGAGCTGGTGGTCTTATGATCCAGTTTGTGATTGGCTTATTAAATTTAACCCTGCTATGCGCTTGTCTATGGGTTACTAAGTTTGTAACATAGTTTGTTACATAGTTTAAATATGACTTTGAGTCATATCATAATTAGTGATTAATTTGTTAATCTGACCTGAAGACCTGACCTGAATATATATATATATATATATATATATTATTGTCCTTGGAGAATATTAACATTGTTTTTCTTTTCTTTTACTCCCCATCCTCACCCCTCTCTTCCTTTATGTCTATGAGTAGAAACTACACTAACATCTGACCTTGTTTTCATATTAATAAACATCCTTTTCCCTTCTGATTTGCCTGTTAACAACCTAACCTCTTGCTCTTCTCTCTTCTGTCTGACGTTCCTGTTCACCGTCCTTTAGGTTGTAGCTGAAACACTAAAGCAATGCAAAACAAAAAGCCCCGGATCTGCCTTGCATGCGTCCTGAAATAAAGAACTCGTGGACTCCGAGCAGAAACGAGACGCACTTCCTGCTCCCAACGTTCCGCCGTGTGATCTTCCGCCTTTGCTTGCTGTCCTTGGAGAGGAGTGCGCTTTGGCAATGCACGGATACTGAGCGACTCTCGTCTCCGCCGTTTCTGAGTATTCCCTTTGGAGTGTGCGCTGTCAGCCTCTTTCTTCACTCTCTCCTCTCGGCATCTTGGCCAAATCTGGACTTATGAGATGTAGCGTCTGCCTAGTGGAATTTTTTTCCTTTTCGTGGCAGCCTGTCCTTCCTCCTTATTTTGCTAGGACACTTCTTCACTTCTTCTCCCTTGTGACTGGATGCATCGCGCCCTTTCTTCCTTTTTCCTACACTTTGTTTTTGGATTCCGACTCCTTCGACGATGTGCACTATTGCTTCTCCGACACACAGGCTCACTAGTCACGGTCTTTCTGCACAGTGACTATAAATGCTGTCACACCCTTCGCTGCATTGTGGTGCCCGATGACTCATCAACACCAGATGTCTTTTAAAGGATCAGGATGGCCAGAATATAATTTTAATCACCCTTACCCAGAATGTAGTCGATCAACAAAAACACACTGGCACTGGCACTAGTAAGGGAAGCAAATAGTCTCCAGTATGGCATTGCATGAATTGCGTGACTAAATCATCACACACTCACCTCAGAAGATATTATTGGCTCCCATAAACTGCAGAATGAGTCTGTGTAAAAAACTAAATATATAATTGTAACTATTTCATCATTCGAATCCCAATCATCTAATGCACAATAAGTCAAAAGTCGACGCATTAAGCTTAAAATTTGCAGAATTTTTTCTCATGCATTACACATACAAGAAACTTACATAAATCTTGCATCAAAAGTAATCTTGTAAACAGTGATGTGTCCAAAACGTTGCATTCAGCAGAGGTGAAGAAGTTGCTAAGTCATATGGGGAAAAAACAAACAAAAAAAAACAATGGATTGAATGTCTTTAGATCAAGGCTGTTCATTTCTGAATTGTGACCAAAGTGATTTCAAAGAAAACAACGAAGAAACCAAATATATATGAAAGGGTTGTAAAAAAAAAAAAAAAAAAAAAAAAGTTTTATGCAAGAGACTAACGCTTGCTAGCCACAGTAGAAGCTATATAGTAAAAATAGCTTAATATTAGCTTAACTACATAGCTGCTACCAACACTGCTATCACTGTTAGCTAGGCTAGACACTGAGACACTGACACACTTTTGATATAAAGATAAGAAATAAATATTCTTTAGTTTGTGAAAAAAAAAGCTTATGTTCAATGCTAAAGACTAAAGCTAGCTAGCTACATTAGAAGCTACTGTACATAGTAAAATAGCCTAAATGATCTTAATTACTATTGCTAAAATAGTAAAAGTAACTACAAACTACTACTTCGATTTTAAAAGTTACTGTGCTAACAGCTAAGAAACGTTAGTTAAAATAGTAGCTAGGCTAAACACTTAGACACTTTCCACAGCGTTGACTGTTCTTGTTTGACTAGCTACAAGATGGCTGCTACTACCTTTTAGCTGTGCAACAAACACGAGACTTATTTTTTTTTATAGATACCAGTGTTTCATACAAGGTAAAAAAAAAAAAAAAAGATTAAGATATTTTTTTAAGGTGAACATATTTAACAACTTATAATGTTTGGACATTATATAAAGATAAATTACTATTCTTCAGTTTGAAAAAAAAATGTTTTGGAGAATATTAAACTTAAGCTAGCTAGCTACACTAGATGTTACATGGTAAAAAAAAATAAGCTTGAAACTGGCTTAATAATGTGGCTGTTCAACTGCTAAAACAGTTTAATTAACTACAAACTACCTAATTTTATACATAGCTATGCTAAGAACATACTAGTAGGAAATGTTGGTTAAACCAACTAGCAATGCTAGCAAGGAATAATCAGTTTTTTTTATTCAAAATATTAAACTAGCTAAATTAGAAGCTACACTAAAATTAATAGTAGCTTAACTGTAATCGGTAAGATAGTAAAACTAATTGCAAACTACTTGATTTTAAAAGTACTACTAGGAAATGTGAGTTAAACTAGTTAGCTGCTAGACAGCTTTGCTAGCAGCACTGCTGCTGATGTTCATGAGTATCTAGATCAGCTATATCTGTTTGACTAGCTACAAGATGGCTGCTCCTCTTACTGGGTATAGTATAAAGATTACTCCTTCTATAAAGATTCAGAAAGTCTATTCATCACCTCAGCAGTTTGAGGTGAGTGTGTGATTTTTTTTAGTCATGCAGTTTTCAAGATGCTAACCTCACCTGTTAGCAATATTAGCTGTGTAGCTTCGGTGAAATGCTAAAAAGCAAGTTTCACACACCAGACATGTCTTTGTTGATTAGTTACATTTGGATTAGGAGGAAAAAAATGTGTGAAATTGTATTTTTGGCTTGAACTGGTTGTTTAAAAGTAGCAAGGAAGAAAAAAAAAAAAAAGAAATGCTGGATGAACCTCCGCCGTGAGTGCTAAAAGGGCCGTGGCCTCACGAGTCAGGGCAATAAAATGAAGATTTTGCTGAAATAAACGGGATGTGTGTCTCCGGTAGGAGTGTGTACCTGAGTGTGACAACGAGCCAAAGAGAAGCACTGCTGTTTTCTCAAGTTTTATTTTCCTCCTCATGTAGCGTAAAATGTTTAATAGTAATAGGAAGCAGTGACACGGCCTTGTTTCATTGAGCTAGTAACCGTTACCTCTTGTAATGTCTGTGTGTGTAGTGATGTGTGCGTGTATATGTGTGTGTATGTGTGTGTGTGTGTGTGTGTGTGTATGTGTGTGTGTGTGTCAGGAATAATATGATGTAAGAATAAAAGCCTGGAGTGTATTGTGGTTTGAAAAATACTGATGACTTGTAAGATATATGTGTAACAAAAATTTATTTATTGTACAGCGAATGAACCGAATTCTTTTCATATTTATATGGACGTTTTATATATATTAATATATAATGTACTACATTTTGGAATATGTATTGCTCCCCTGTTCCAGATGTATATATCTCTATATTTTTTCATGTACAAAAAAATGCTGTAAAATAGTTGTAAATTTTTTTTTTTTTTTTTTAGAATGGGTCAATACATGTTCTGTCATGTACAAATACATATTTTTGTATTGCATGTGGCTATTATTCTGTATATGATACACGTTTTTCTGTTTTCCTCCTTGAGAAACAATAAAGCTGTGCTCGCATTTCTAACAGCGTGCCGTCTAATAGAGCAAACGCACACGCAACAAATTTAAAATGATCATGCCTATTTCTAGTTCTTTTTACTCATTTCAAGCTTGAAATTGTCTTTTCTAGTAGTCAAAACTGTAAAATAGTGTGCATGTGCAATATGCATGCTTTTATTTCCACACAGAAACCAAGAGAGATGCAAAGTTTTGCACACAAGTGTAACTTGGCATCACTTTGAGCAGGCATCATACTGGGGTAGGGGGCGTGGCCTAAAGTGTGGAGCTGCAATTTGACATGAGAAGTGCTTTGGATGATAATATAGTCCATGTGCATTTAGTAATTTGGAGTAACTCCAGTGCAGAACTGGCTGAGTGAATAGGCTTGGTGCTCTGTGTGTGTGTGTGTGTGTGTGTGTGTGTGTGTGTGTGTGTGTGTCATTTATGGCTGAAACAATCTATGAAATTGTCCTGAACATGAACAAAGTGCAAACCTAAAGTATCTTTCCGATCATCTAGAAGCTTTCAATTATGTTTTTTTTTTTTTTTTTTGTCTATAATCAAAATTTATACCATTTACGTGTCGGTAGAGAAGAGAGAAGAATCCTGTCATAATTTTTGTTGTGTGAAGGTGGTGTTTTGTTAATCATTAACTCAGTCTGTTTGTGCCTAGGAGTGCCAACTGCATTATATGATAATTGTTCTGATAAATTGTATGATAACATCCTTATCCAGTAAAACAAAACGTACACTGCAAAACGAAACCAAGAGGCAGCTGATAGCACTGTCTGGTGTTTGAGGGAGAAAAAAAAACCTTGTTCAGGGTCACACAGTATCAACATGGCCAACCAGCACCCATACCTGTGTCCGGTAAGGATTCGAGTTTGATTTATTAGTGACAGTTTTAGCCTTTTTAACCTTGCACTTGATTATTTGTTTTGTGTATTAATTGTATTGACGTCCACACTCAAGACAATCAGACGTTTGGCTGCTGTAAAGTTTATTCTGTAAAGCTCCTTTTCGTCAAGGGTGCCAAGAGTTCTGGCACTAGTACTTTTAGATGTGCTGGTAATAATATTGTTATAAAACTTATTTCTGCGTATTTCTCCCTACTAATCCGTCAGGTCTGTTTTAATAGGTGGACATTAAAGGACTTGTTAAGTTTTAGGTGATCAAGTTTTAATCCAATTTTAATGCCTTTTTATGGAATATTTTCAACTGGATTTGAATGTATGATTATAAAACTTTATATTTAAAATCTCTGATTCATATGAACTTGACTTGCAGCGTTTTTAACACAGAAAATGATTTTGAACTGATACATTAAAAAAACTTTTTAATTTTTAAAAAATCAATATATAGTTTACGTTCAAATAAAGTAGTCTTTTAATAAACATTATTTTAAGCAAATCTTAGTAATGATAGCAAACTACAAAAAAAAAATCTTAGCATATTGCATAAGGGCAAATCTATCTAGTATTATTGTGAGATTATTATTATAAATCAAATATAATATTATATATTTTTTTAGAATATTATATTATTTTTAGATACTTTTCACATTTCAGGCTTGAAATTTTCTTATACTTTTGGCAATTATATTATATTTATCTTATATTAATCTGCGTCTTTCTAGAAATAAATATTTAAAATTAGAAACATTATTTGCCAACAGAACAAGACTATTTCAAGCTTGAGATGAGTAAAAGTGTCTAATCAGTTTAATAATCAGAATAATCAGAATAATGTAAAATATTTAAATATAAGAATACTTTTGTCTCAATTTAGTCAAAATATAGAAATAGTACATGAACATAAAATAGGAAACATTATGTATACTTCATACTTTTTAATTTACTTTACATCAGCAAATCTTTTTAAACACACTATATAATTAAATTGCACTTGAAATCGTTTCCTGCCACTCAGGACCTGCCGTTTACGGGCTGTATCCAAGGCGGCCTGTTTGAAGGGAAGACCATCACTGTGACAGGACGAGTCCTGGCAGGAGCAGAGAGGTGAGAAACACTCTGCCTGGTTGTTTAGTATAAAAAACAAGTTCAGCTTGTTGTTTATGAACAAGACATTACACGTGGATTACATGAACCCTCCTGATTTTTGGGTGATTTTATGGACAGGTTTTGTGTGAATTTGCAATGTGTCACTAACACATCGAGTGATATCGCCCTCCACTTCAACCCGCGCTACGTCGGTAAGTCGGGTCATGTGGTGTGTAACACACTACAGAATTCCTGCTGGGGTTCAGAGCAACGGACCAACCACACCCCACTTCCCAGAGGCTCCGACTTCACCATCACCTTCCTGGTCAACAGAGACTCCTATTCGGTGTGCCTTTTTTTTTTTTTTTTTTTTTTTGTGGTTAATGCACAACAGAGGGTTATTTAGCATTAATGCATCAGTCTTATCCTTCAACTTCACCCTTTTTTCTCTTATATTTATTGTGTATTACTGTAGTTATCTTATTTACTACTTATTCACCCTGCTTTTAATCCACGCACGGTGCAGTTTGACTGCTATAGAAAGACCATTTCTCATACAAAATCAATAAAGCATCACTCTAACTCTCAATTTATCCATCTACCTTGTAACACTGTGTCAGGTGATCGTGAATGGAGCTCATTTCCTGGAGTACTTGCACCGTCTGCCTGTCTCTCGTGTGAATGCGATCTCTGTGGATGGAGGTGTAGACATCACGTCCATCACTTTCCAAAACCCGGCCGTGAGTATCGACCGAAGCAGACCGATGCAGCCAGAGAAGCAGAGGTGCCAAAGCAAACTGACCCAGAGATCAGCTTGGAATATGCAAGGACATCAGCAGCATGCCAGCTCGATACAGGCGGTTACTTCTCGCACTGTCGCTGGTTTAAGTGCTGTGAGTAGAACGTTTATTCTAATGTAATCATATAGGTAATCTATGTCTATTGTTTTAATGTTTCTCTGTGCTACATTTCTTCACAGGCACCTCCTCCATACAGTTCTCCACCTGCTTATGTAAGAACAGCGTATCCCATAATCCTTTACAACACTGGAACAATTGGGCTTTGCTCAACGAGCTAGCTTGGTGTAGTGAAGCATTTAGCATATTGATTTTGCCTGTTTCTCCAGGTTATACCATATAAAACCATAATTCAGGGTGGACTTTACCCAGGCAGAGGCATCAGCGTACAGGGCTGTATCAACCACAACGCTGACAGGTAATGCAAAGACACAGCGTCAAGCCACAGCTACCAATCAATCAAGGCCAAGTCCCATCCCTAGAGCAGATGACAGGTTGACCGGTTGACTTCAGATGACAGGAGGATCTTTTAGACAGTCGCAGCACTATAGAGCTGCTTTTGACAGGAAAATAGAAAGCGATGAAAGTGTTTTGACTTTGGCTGAAGTTTTTTTTCCTTACTTCCCAGGTTCTGCATCAACCTGCGTTATAACTCCGGCATTGCTTTCCACTTCAACCCGCGTTTTAACCAGAACGTAGTGGTGCGCAACAGCCTGATGAAGGAGCGCTGGGGTCGTGAGGAGAGAAGCGGTGGCATGCCCTTCTACAGAGGCCAGCAGTTTACAGTAATCAAAACCTCTCTGCAGTTTTCAAGCTGAGAAAGTCTTTCAGATGAGTTCAGTCTGATCCTGTTGAGCTTTTTCTATAACTACTATGGTAGTGCAACAAGTTGTTAAGCTACATGGCTCATGTAGTTAATGGAAGAATAGAAGGCTATCTCACCTAAAATGTTTTGCCTCAAACAACAATTAAGTTCTTCAATGATATTACACAAACTTTACCCATGAGCAAAAAGCAAAACTTCTAGAAACATTATGAAGAAAAATAAATCCTAGAAAGCAATGAATTTTCACGCTGATTAGTCCGTTATTTACAGTAATTCGTGTTGAACTAGTTATCTTTAGTAGCTATACATGCTTACCACCATTTCTCATCGGAATTTTAAAAAATATATGTAGGGTAACTTTGTTGGGGCGGCCATCTTGGACAACCCGCATGACTTTTTACCCGCATGACTTTTTACCCGCATGACTTTTTACCCGCAGCACTTTATACTTCCAAAAACACCAATTTGGCTCAGAAGTCCATTTTAGAAACACAACATATCACCCATATTGTTAATTGTACACAGCGTAATTGCCCGTGATGTTTATTACAGTCTGAAGGCCAAAGTTTTCCATTGTTTTGCACTACGTAAAAAAATTCACACTACACATCCAGTGAACCAGATTATGAAGGTCATATTTTGTAAATCATTAATTTTTATCTGTACCACATATTAAATTTCACACTTACATTTACGTTTCAGGTGAGCATCATGTGTGACACTCAGTGCTACAGGATCGCGGTGAACGGCATACAAATGTTCACCTACAACCACCGTCACTTCCTGCTTCAGCAGATCGACATCCTGGAGGTCGATGGAGACATCAGTGTCAGTTCTGTCATGGTTTAAGGGCAGATCGTAATGTGTAACACTTTAAATTATAAACTGTAAGAACAGTTCAAACCAGTATAATACTTTAAATGTATTTTATTCTATTTAAGTCAGTATGGAGGCACATATTGTATTCTGGGAAAATTATACAGTATCAAAAGATGTAAAGCTGTTATATAGATAAACCCCAGTGAGCCATAAGTCTTCTTCTTATGACTGATTGATTCCATCTCTGTTGTTCTCATTGTTCCTGCACTTTTGATATCAAATGTTCTTGGACTGAAATTGCTTTGAATTGGACTGAATTGCTTTGAAAGTAGTCAGGTTTTTTTTTTCCCTGACACTTTCAAATGTATTTATGATGTATATTTGGCAATAAAAGAGTTAAAACAGCAGCATGATTATAACATTGTAGCAGAGGTTTTATGGGAAAATACTGTTATTAATGTGTAGTCCTGTAAAAATATAGACTTCAGCAAAAGGATTTGGGCCTGAGTGTAAACCTGGGACAGAATTTGGGCTTGAGGTTAAGACTTGAACAGGATTTAGTTTTGGTGGTAAGACTGGGACAGAAATTGGGTTTGGGGATAACACTGAGCCAAGAATTGGGCTTGAGGGTAAGACTGGGGCAAAACAGAGAAATTGAAATTGAAACTATGCAAGAGGGCAGGACTATTGTGGAGGCTGGGATTAGATAACTTGTTCTGTGGTGTTGAAACAATTCCTGGCAAGTCTCATTATTTCATTGTAAATTACTCGATGTTGGGTAAACAAGGTGAGGTTCAACTGCCTATCCAAGTCAAACGAAACTTGCGGCAACGTGAAGTGAAGTGAAGTGACTTGTGGCCATGTATGGTGACCCATACTCGGAATTTAACGTGCACAAGTTCCTATTGTGTTCTCTGTTCAGCTTCTGACAGCCTCGTGTTGTACTGAGATGTCCTTCCAGCAACATTACATGAACCCGGTAAGCCCTTTAAACAGTGTGTTGAATTAGAATTTTTTCCTTTTTTTGCTAATAATAATAATAATAATAATAATAATAATAATTTATATGTATTTATATTTTACATATTTTATATAGTGCCTTTCTCAACCTCAAGGTCAAAACAAACGAACAAAAAAAACAGAATCAGAAATAACAGAAATGTTATAAAACAGGACAAATAAAGGAAAAATAAAGATCACATACATAAACCTGAAATAACTGTTATTTGATAGAATAAACACAAATTATAGTGATAAAATAAAGCATGAATAAACATCAGAATCGACATAATTGAGGATAAAGATTAAGGATCGAGATAGAGATAGAGCCTCATTTTTGTTGGACAGTAGCCAAAAGTTTGCAAAGATAAGCTTCTGGTGAACAATCTGTCAGGACTGGTAGATGAGGTGGGGTCTAAAGCATGCAATATATAGCATGAAACGTCCCGGATTTCCTGGTTACAGCAGCCTTTTCTAGTAAACTGAAACTTATACCAACCTACACAAGCACACCACTGTACTCTGCAGTCAGTCTGTGGCTATTCTGCACTGCATCACAATGTCCTGCCAGCATCCTTACCTGAAACCGGTAAGCTCTTTTACCTGCATGTTTAATTTCATTTTAATAAGTTACTCATTTGATTAGTTTCACTGTATCAAGATTAATGAGGCAATGCTCTGAATTGCTCTGGTGTTCACAAATCTAGTACACAGGGTTTTGCAAAGACTCCCAAAGGAAAGGAAATTGTATCATGTAAAATAGCAAATAGTAGATTAATAGTATATTATTAATAGACATTAATAGTAAAATGGATTGCTGAAAGAGAGTTGCACGAGACTCAGAATAATCTTAAAATAATCACATTTTCACAGCTTTGTGTTAACAGAACAATCTGCTAGGAAACCTCTGAATCTGATCACTATATTAATAAACTATCACAATAAATTAATAGAGTGAAATAAAACCTTAATTATTAACACACCAGTGTTCAGTTCCTGTGGCATGGCTTGTGTTGCAAAATTATTCAATGCTGTAATCAGTAGTAATAATAGTAACTGTATTTTTATATATCTTAGGTTAAATAAAGCTTTTTTTATCAATAATCATGGTTATTTTAGACTTTTACTTTGTCTCATTGTTATATTTTGTCTCTTCCTGTAGACTTAAACACAGGACCTTTGATAACGTTTAACTTCTACTGCTAACCCTAGTGTACTGTTTAAACCGAGCTAACAAGATTACTCTGGAAGCTGCTGGCCAAACAATACATTTTTTATAAAAGAAAGCTGAATAATTAATTAAATCTCAAGTTACTTGCTCGCCAAAAAAGGAAGCTGAGCTACTATTACCTTACTTTTTGGCTTACTGTGATCATCCTTAACTCATTTGCTGTTCTTTGTCATTGTTTCTAACCTACCTCATATGTAAGACTTCTACATTTGTACCCTACCCCATGCACGTTTATTTAAAAAAAAATGCTTTGGAGATGAAACCACTCCTAATAATAATAAAAAAAAATTATGTGGGCCACCAATGACCATCGAATCAGGACAAGGAGGCGTGTCTGCTCTTCATATTGCCTGGAATTTCTTCCTCGTGCAGTTGCTTCAGGGCTTTTAGCCAAGGCTTTGGAGGGAAGCAATGCCAATCCATTTTTTTAAATAATTTTAATATTATTTTTAATATTATCTGTTTTCTCCTCAGATTTTGCATTGTGAAGCAATAAAAAACAGAAAATGTTTGGGGAAGGGACAAAGTCCTTTCATTTTAATACATTATGTGTAATCAAGAATTGACAATAAATTAACATTAGGTAGATTTGACATTATCTTTATAGGGTCGCCCTTCTTGGCTGTTCTAGCTACGTAACTAGCTACACTATATGACCAAAATATACCTGGCCACCTAACCATCACGATCATATATGCGCTTGTTGAACATCCCATTCCAGATTTATTCCTCCCTTTGATGTTATAATAACCAATATCAGTTCTTCTGGGAAGGCTTTCCACTAGATGTTGGAGCGTGGCTGTGGGGATTTGATCATTCAGCTACAAGAGCATTAGTGAGATCAGGCGCTGATGTTGGGATGTCGAGGAGGTCTGGGGTTCAGTCGGTGTTCCAGTTCATCCCAAAGGTGTTCAGTGGGGTTGAGGTCAGGGCTCTGTGCAGGACACTCGAGTTCTTCCACTCTAACCTTAACACACCATGTCTTCATGGGCTCGCTTTGTGCACAGGGGCATCGTCATGCTGGAACAGGTTAGAGCCTCTTAGTTCCAGTGAAGGGAAATCTTAACGCTTCATCATACAAAGACATTCTATACGATTGTGTGCTTCCAGCTTTGTGGCAACAGTTTGAGAAAGATCCACATACTGGTGTGATAGTCAGGTGTCCACAAACTTTTTTAGCATATAGTGTAAGTGGTATAGTTTCCTCTTTAGATTGGTCAAAAGTGTGTGCTCCAAAAGTGCGAAAATTTTATAGGACTACAAAAACATTCATATCATCAAAATCATGTAATGACTCAATCAGCATTAGGATTGAATAGTTATTGATGAGGATATCACATTGTGTTAATCTTAAGCCAAATCTAGAATATATTAGAATATAATATATATTAGAATATATTTTAATATTCAGAAATCAATTTAGAGTGTAAGTCTAGTTTAAAATGGTATTTTATCTAAAATGTAAATTTACCCATGACTGAATTTGCTCCCATTTAGAAACTCCCGTTTACGGGCTGTATCCAAGGAGGCCTGTTTGAAGGGAAGACCGTCACCGTGACAGGACGAGTCCTGGCAGGAGCAGAGAGGTGAGTATGTCAAAGCTGAAGCAAAACTCACCATGTGGTAATAAAAGGTGGAATTCAGGTATGAACTGGGCTGTCATTTGATGAAATCTATTTGCATGGCCTGTGTTTGCTAAGTGACACATTCCTGGGTAAACAAGAGAGGTGAGGTCAATTCAGTCTTGTTGACTAAACACTGATACTAATTTTTAATCAATTACAAATTGACTAACATGATCTACTAGAGACCTTGTTTAGCTACAAAACATCAAATTGCTACAGCTAACATGGTGACATTAACATTAGATAAGCTAACTAAAAGGTTAACATGATGCTACATGTAGGCACCTGCTTATGATTAATGGTGTTCTACTATGTTGGATATCATGTAGCTAACGTAAATGACTTAGAGCAATACAAATATTTTCAGATGATGAGAATTCTCCATAGTGTGTTCACCCACAGACTATATATAACTTTTATGTTTTAACATTAACAGACCACCAATATATAATTATTTAATTAATTAGTAATTCCTTTATGCATAAATCGATGTCAAACATTTCTCTTATATTGGTTTACTGCAAAAAATAAATTGATTTTAAAAACTGTTGATATGGCGACATTTTCTGTTAAGTGTTTATTAAGCGTTTAAAGAAGGAGTCTCCAGTGTCAGTGCTTTGTAGCAATGAGAGGTAAAGCTGTAACTTTAAGATTTCTGTCATTTACAAAACAAGCTGTTTTTTTTTAATCTTTTTTTTTTTATCTTTTTAAGGTTGATGAATAAATAAATGTTTATAGCTGCTATAACGTAAGTGACAACAGGAACTAACCTATTTCTCAGAAGTTCTACAACATTAAAAGTAACTATAAATGGTTAAAAAATATGTGACATCTTTTATAATAAATACAAATGTTATCACTGACAAATTGCTGTGGTTTAAGAGGAATAAAACACTATGTGAAAATATTATTGGAAAATAATTAACTTTAGGGTGGTAACAGTGATTTTTCTATGCTGCCATGTCATTGATTATTTTCCTATAAGTGCACACCCCTAAGTGAGTGACTCCCTTGTTGACCCACAGTCTCCTGCCACTTAGCTAAATGAAAATGTGTAAGCTTATAAGGCTTTGATTTTATGGACAGGTTTTGTGTGAATTTGCAATGTGGCACCAAGGCATCGAGTGATATCGCCCTCCATTTCAACCCACGCTACGTCGGTAACTCGGGTCATGTGGTGTGTAACACACTACAGAAATCCTGCTGGGGTTCAGAGCAACGGACCAACCACACCCCACTTCCCAGAGGCTCCGACTTCACCATCACCTTCCTGGTCAACCGAGACTCCTATTCGGTTTGGAAGCACCCCCTTTTTTCTCTTATATTTATTGTACACTACTGTAATTATACCTCTTTACCTTATTTACCTTTTCTCCATCTCTTAATCTGTGCACTGTGCTGCTATAGAAAGATCATTTCTCTTACAGAATCAATAAAGTTATACACAATCTATCAGTTTAGCTGTCTAACTTGTGCTGATGTCTCAGGTGATCGTAAATGGAGCCCATTTCCTGGAGTACTTGCACCGTCTGCCTGTCTCCCGTGTGAATGCGATCTCTGTGGACGGAGGTGTAGATATCACGTCCATCACTTTCCAAAACCCGGCTGTGAGTATCAATCAGAGAAGAATTTGAAAATGCTGCTTTACATATCAGGTTCCACTGTAAATATCCCATTGTTTATTTACAGACCTCGTGGGTGGCACAACCCAGCTTTGCACACACGGTACGTTTATGAAATTATCACAGACGTCAGTGTTGAAGTCTGTGAACATCTGAATAACGTGGCTTTAATGTGAAAAATGATCAAGGGACAAATAACACTTTGATATCTGCTTCATTTCTACTTCAGGTGAAGTCTTCTTACGCTTCCCCAGGTGTATGTGCTGTGAGTAGAACTTAAGACTTTTTTTTATTCATCCTTTCATTTCCTTACATGTTTGATATCTGTCTGAGTAGATCCTGTTATCTTTCTTCACAGACACCTCCTCCGTACAGTCCTCCATGTGCTTATGTAAGAACCACATAATCCCATAATCCACTACAGAAGGTCTTTGAAGGTCTTTTTTTACATATGTGGTTTTTGTTTCCTGTCACATGTATTCATTCGTGGTTTGCAGACAAGTGTTTTGTGTGTCATTTGTTAATGTGCATGTGTCCGTATTGTCCTCCAAAGAGAAGGGCGGTGGCCTGTTTTTATTAAGAAGGAATTGCGATCTGATTTTAATTTTCATTTTTCAAAGTCACATTTGAATTTCGTTTTTCAAATTGGGCTTTATGTAACCAAACCTAAGCTCACTATACATTTAACATATCTTAATTTGGTTGATGCTTTTTATCCAAAGGAAGCAGATGAAGGTTAAGCATTTTGCTCAAAGACCCAACAGCTTCTGATTTCAGGATTCAAACTTCTCAAACAAACTCAAGCTTTCAGTTAATGTCCCTGAGCCCTGACCACTGAGCCGGCACTGCCCACAGCTAGCATGTACTTTAGTTAGCAAAGCAGGTAGTTAGTAATATAGTTAATTAGTAAGCCAGTATGATGTACATTATTCAAATAAATTTATTGCATATCAAATATCAGAAATTATCAGGATGGGATATAAAATCTATTTCCAAGGTGATTTGTCAAGAACACATTAGCATGCTAAGCAGTACGCTAGCATGCACAGCAAACTATGGAAATGGACCTTCCAAATCACCATAGAAATCTGTTTTAGATGTGATTTAAGTGTCCATAAATGACATATATGTCCATTTCTTTGAATTACATACACGATATTAGCTTACTAACTAACTATTCTGCTAACTACCTGCTTTTCTAACTGTAGGCTTGCTAACTGTGGTCTAGCTGTGCTACTGAGTTCAAATGAAACAAATCCCTGGACTGGATTGTGTTTAATCTGAATTTTAAGTACATAATGTAAATGAAAGTGCTCTATAGAATATATATAGACTTTACATAGAATTCAGGGATGTTTCTGAAAATGAATTTTTCATCAGGTGCTGCCATATAAAACCATTATCCAGGGTGGACTTTACCCGGGCAGAGCCATCACCGTGCAGGGCTGTATCAACCACAACGCTGACAGGTGTGTGTATTAGCATACACTGTACACATGTATACAAAGGTTGTTTAGGTTCAGGGTTGCTTAGGTTGTTTACAATATGATACAATACAATACGATATGATACGATACGATTTTGCTTCGTAAGGCAGTGAATCTATATTTGATGATACTGAATCTGCTATGATACAACACATAACGATTTGATGTAGTATCCTCTGATCGAAATGTGACCAACTTTGTTCTGAATCTGTGGTAGGCCTACCGTTAAGTTGCGACTGATGATGACGTGGAGAAGGATTATTTTAAAAGTATCAGTGTTCACCTTGATAGCTTATTTACAAATATACCAGTTTAACAAGATTTAAAGAATTATTTTGTACACACCAGTTGTCTGTTCTCTTTCAATAATAATCAATTTATATTCAATTATAATTGATAATAATCGGTTTATGATTGCTGCATTGATTCATTTCAATTATTGCACTTTAAAATCGATAGTGTAAAATCGATAGTGATTTGGAATTGTAACAATGTTAACACATAAATTATGATTTGTAGACAGTTGAAATCACAAAACTATTGAAACTGAGGCTACATTTACAGTATCTGATTATGGATTTGTGATTCACTGTTGCATTTTTAAAATCTTTTATTTTTTCATACAATTTTAGTTGTTTAATATCCACATGCTAGCTAAATCTCCATTATCAAGCAATCAAGGCCAAGTCCCATCCCTAGAGCAGGAATCCAAACGTCTGTGAAATCACCAAGCTCAGTTTCACAATCTTCAGATGACAGGAGGATGCTTTAGACAGTCGCAGCACTATACAATTGCTTTTGACAGGAAAATAGAAAATAGAAAGCGATGAAAGTGTTTTGACTTTGGCTGAAGTTTTTTTTTTCCCTTATTTCCCAGGTTCTGCATCAACCTGCGTTATAACTCCGGCATTGCTTTCCACTTCAACCCGCGTTTCAACGAGAACGTAGTGGTGCGCAACAGCCTGATGAAGGAGTGCTGGGGTCATGAGGAGAGAAGCGGTGGCATGCCCTTCTACAGAGGCCAGCAGTTTACGGTAATCAAAACCTCTCTGCAGTTTTCAAGCTGAGAAAGATGTAGAAACAGATGAGTTCAGTCTGATCCTGTTGAGCTTTTTCTAGAACTATGATAGCTAGAATAGGTTTAGTACAATGAGAAATCGTTTCTAGGGGCCCAGGGCAGTGCATCAAGTATTGAACTTAAACTTTTTAAAGCTCATTAAAGAACCGCAACGATGTTCACTGAATATGAAGTTCCATTTTTGGAACCTTTTTTGAACCAGATTATAGGGGTCATATGGTATAAATGTTAAAGTATATCATTTTTACTAAAATATTTAGTCATTTTCTTTATCCACTGCTCTAACTGTAGTTTGGGCTGTAAGACAAATTACAGGTTTATATTAATGCACTCATGCTTTATCATTTCCATAGTGACAGTTCATTCACAAGTTGTATTGCAGACACTACACAGAATCTAAGACTAATCAAAAAGGAAGGAGTCTCCAGTGTCGGCTCTTTGTAACAATTAGGGAAAGTTTTCACATACAGAGAAGCTTCAGCTCTCTGGTTTCCCTGTAACATGAAAAGATGCATAATTTTTTCATATATACTTCAGGAGAGTGGAAAAAATAGAGAGGCTACTGAGGGAATGAATGTTTATAACATGAGTGATAACAAGAACTAACTTGTTTCGCAGACATGAGATGTAACTATTGCTGAGAATTGCTGCGATATAAGGACATGCTGTTATTGGAAAATATTCAAATTCAGGGTGGTAGCTGAAACTCTGCTTCATTACACCACCCTGTTGTTGATTATTTTCCTTTAATGGTACGCCCCCTAGTGTTTCGTTCCAAACCTAACACCTTCACACGAATTTAGATTCAGTTTATAAAAGCTTAGCATCTTCCAAATACATCAATATGGCCTCAACGCTTCATTATTTTATGAATGTTACACAGTGCTTATTCATGTGTTATAAAGCTGTTAAGTGGATAATCTTTGAATAAAGTGATATTGTGATTCAGGTGAACATCACATGTGACACTCAGTGCTACAGGATCACGGTGAACGGCATACAAATGTTCACCTACAACCACCGTCACTTCCTGCTTCAGCAGATCGACATCCTGGAGGTTGAGGGAAACATCAGTGTCAGTTCTGTCACAGTTTAAGGGCAGATGGAGGTCATGGGAAAGGCTTTAATGGGAGAAGCTGCTGTCCGCTCACACTAATCAGTTTATTTTAGAGTTTAAATTAGAAACTGATTATTATTTACATTATTGTTTTTAGGGTACAGTTACAGAAATCTTAACGGGAATTCAACTGTAATAACCGATTTTAAAATCAAATTGGGATTGTACTGGCTTCTCTATATATCATATTTTAAAAAATGGAATTTACAGAAGTTTTTTATACAATTTTATAATTTTATACGATGGCACTGTAACACATCAAACACTTTGCTTAAGTGCAAAACAAATGCTAGACATTAACACTACACTCTTTGTACACGGTTTGAAAATTTGACAACACATAATGTTTTATCTTAATTTTTCCCTCTAATTCTAGTTTATACATATTTCTCAGAGCTTGTTAACATAATAAAAAGCACAGTGGAGGTGGCAAAACCTAAATAAAAAAAACAATAACTACAACCAAACCGAAAACGTTTATTTTTAGGTCAAAAATGATGCAATTTATTGAATTTTGATGGAAACGATTTGCTACAAAATCAAGATTTACACCCAGTTCCACTTAATACACAGTGCTGATTAGGAGAAAATATCTCAGAAATGACCTGTAACCTTGTGTCTTAAGATATGTGGCCCAAACGCTTTAATTGAAACATACCTACATATGAGGTTTATAACACATTCATAAGCAATATGTAAATCTTTTATAAAGCAATGCTGGAGAATTTTATAAAAAGCTCATGGTAAAACTCGTTCGTAATGATAGTGTGTGTATCATGTGAACTGCGTGGAACTGAAGTGGAATAAATTGTTACTGCAACTTAATAGCTCATTATTTCAAGATATTATCTCATTATTTTGACTTAACACCTCATTATTTCCACTTATTTCAAGATGTTGTGTTGTTATTTCAAGTTATATCATTATTTTGACTTAATCACTTATTGTTTTGATTTATTAACTCTTTATTGCAAGATATTTCATTATTTTGACTTAATAACTCGTTGTTTCAAGATATTATGCCATTATTTCTTCTTAATGTCTCATAATTTCAACCTAATAACTTGTTATTTCAAGATCTATTGAGTCATTATTTCAAGTTAAACTTGTTATTCTGCTTTTTAACTTAACAGTAACTTGTTATTTTAAGGTATTATGCCATTATTTAGACTTAGTAACTTCCTGTTTGAATATATCATGTCATTATTCAACTTAGTAAATCATTATTTCCACTTAATAACTTGTTATTTCAAGATATCATGTTGTTATTTCAAGCTAAAGACACAATAATTTTTTTTTTATTTAATAGCTTGATATTACAAAATCTTTCATTTTTTCAACTTAATAACTCCTTATTTCATTATCTTGTTATTTTGACATATTCATAATATCTTGTTATTTCAACTTCTAAAGACTGTCAGTAAGACTCATGTATTGAATATTAGCTTATAATTCTTAGCAATTTATTTTCTCCAGCTTGTGGTTCAGGGCTTTTATAATTCTTGGTCCCAGATCCTTTTAAAGTTATGCCTGTGTGAATATTCAGTGCTACTTGGACAAAACCCTTTTTTTTTTTTTTTTTTTTTTTAAACTTGTTAAGGTAATGTTTCATGAGTGGTAAAGGCCCAATGAAACAAGAGCTGATATATTAATAATGAATTAATAATAAAAGAAGCTTTGCTCGACTCATGTCATTGTATCAGTTGATTGGAACTTTATACGTGTACTCCAGAAACCGTTCTCTAACACAGCTGATTAAAATAATGCAGTCATGAGCAGGTTCAGTGAGTGTGTTAGAGCAGTAAAATCATCACACACACACCTCTGGTTTATCGCTTCAACAGGATACTCGTGGACAGATGACTCACATTACGTTGTGTTCATGTACAGTGTGCTCAGTGTTCTCCGAGCACTGTGTGTCATTTCCGCTATCTCCATCCATGCCTCTATTCTCAGTTCCATCCACACAGAGGCTCAACACACACTGCAACAAGCCCGTCTTTCTTCCTCTAAACTGTCTGTCCGACATTCTTCTGATTAATGAGTTGAGTTCATTTCAGAGCATGTGATCACTAAACGATCTCAGACATGAGGAATGAAGGAAAGGATCACAATCTCAGCTATAGCTCACTTTAGCATCTGTTCCCACACAAACCTGCTTACTTGTGTAACTAGCATTTTATTCCCTTCACACCTGCCCTCTTTTCTCAGTAACATGACAAGCTGTGTTTTTGTTTGTTTGTTTGTTTGTTTTTGGTGAGGGAACGACTGTTTATCGCTGCTATAATGTAAGCAATAACAGAAACTACTTGTTTCACTGGTGTTGCAAAAACATGAAATAGATCAAATGTTCTTTAATAAATAAAAATTGTAAGCGTTGATGAATTGCCGTGGTATAAAAGGAATTAAACCCACACACACACACACACACACACACACACACACACACACACACAGTGGTCTCCAATTCAGTCATATAGACGCCCTGTGGAGAGGCGCGCATGCGCAGTAACGCCTCCCGTCCTGGCAGCTTCACTGCTACCTCACTGGAGAGGAGGACTCAAACTTCCGCCACCGTCATGGCGGCACTGTGCTGCTTCTGATATGGAAAAAAGGAGAAAATATCAAGCCAGGCCTCCTCCATGCGGGCCCTGAACACAGACTTTGAGGATTAAGGAGTTGGAAAGCGCAGGAAAGGCGTTTTTTGTGCGGGTCATGGCGGCTCACAAACCCGCTGAATGGGTTCAGGCCGTCATTAACAGATTCGACGAGCAGGTAAGAGAGAGAGAGAGAGAGAGAGAGAGGAAATGTCCTTTATTGTTATTGTTATTGTTATTATTAAATGACTGGCTGTCCTGCAGAAGCACTTGTCTGTCCCTGGACACACAGACAGCTCGGGTTTTGCTTTCAGTGTGGTGTTATTTTGGAGCTAGCCTGCTGAGCTACAGCCTGACAGCTGCCTGACAAGACTCAGGGATATTATTTATAATTTATTCTCTTCCTTTACACACAACTGCATTTCCTGTGGCTCGGTTCAGCTTTCAAATTCTTCTTCATGAGCATGCCAGGCTCTTCTGCAAACTCCTGAAGACATGCACACTAGCTGTCAGGGAAAAGAAAGTCAGCTGAGCCAGGGGCTGTACCCCAAACCGCTGTCTGCTCCCTTTAATAAGGGCACTACTTTCACTTCTCTGACTTTTAAATAAAAAAAGGATTGGAAAAGTTTCAGAGCGTTGTGTGCCTGTCCCTTAGTGTGATACTATAGTTTTTAATAGTGCGCCACTTCTGGAAAATGATTACAGTTGTTGTTGTTGTTGTTGTTGTTGACTCATCCTGTACTAGCTTTGCGTTCATCCAATGACAAGCGCTCTAGAAAGTATATGTCCCGCCTCCCGGGGGCGTGTCTGTAAACATGGTTCATCTGTGCCTCGGTGTAGAATAAATACACTATACGGCCATAAGTTTGTGGACACCTGACCATCACACCCATATGTCCATCTTCCCCAAACTGTCGCCACAAAGCTGGAAGCACACAGTTATATAAGATGTCTTTGTATGCTGTAACATTACACCTGTCTTTATACACCATCAAGGCTTCTCTGCTAGTAAGAGTAAGAAAGTCTTTTCATCAGGTAGTGTTTATATGTATATATTTGATGCCCAGACAAATACAAACAATATAAAGATCATTCTTTAGCTATAAATGTACCACTCAGATGCGTCAGGTGCCTCCCGGTGATGAACCTGCGGCTTTCTGTCAACATCAGCACTGCTGAGAGTCAACCTCGACTCACACATGTACACCATAACTCTAAAAACACAGCATCACATTGCCTATCCTTCTCCTTAGCCAAGGGTGAAGGGTATTTCACAAATATGGAAGGAGTCTCCAGTGTCAGGGCTTTGTAACAGTCTTCAGGACAGAGGATGGTTTCTCTCTAACATGACAAGCTGCGTTTAGTTTTTCTGTAAATGATAACAGGAACTAAATTGTTTTGCGGATGGTCCACAACATTAAATGTAACTATAAAAGGATAAAAAGTATGCCACGTTGTTCTTTAATAAAGAAGAAATTGTAAGTGTTGTAGTATAAGAGGAGAAAAACACTACAGGATATCATGATGTATATCAGGATATAATGTCCCAGCGTTTTTTATCATGGTTTAGCTGTCAGACTGGGGATGTTAGACTTGCACTCCAGGTTCTGTCAGAACAAGTGCTCCATCACATGAGAACTCTGGATCTGGATCACAGATGCTGTAGGATGGCCAGCGACTCCATCTGACTGTATTATACATCCTGTGTTATTGTATTATACATCAGACCCTGCCCAGTGGCTCAGTAAACTTTAATACAAGTGTAATAAAGATTAGAACTGCATCTTAATGCTAAGCCTGTTCTTAGCACTACATAATCACAAAATAGGATTTGATGAAGTTAGCTTTAGCAGGATTTATGCAGGGTTTATAACTCTACACCGATTTAATGCAAAAAAAAACAAAAAACAAACAAACTGCACTTTTAGATAAAGTTCTCCAAGAGATAGTTAAGGGTTCTTAGCTCCATAACCTGCTACCTGGAATCCTCCCTGATAGGTGAACTGACTGTCGTAGGATTTTACATAGAACCTTTAAGGGAAAAGTAAAGAAGTTTTAAGGGTTCTAGATTTGACCTTTTCTGTGTCGTATGAGTTGTAATGTTTCTAAGACAGATTTTTGGAACCGTTTTAGAAAAATAGATTTATCAAGGGGCCTTGGAGAGTTAAGATTGGACAGTGGAGTTCTTAGCTTTCTAACGGGGTTCTGCTCAGAACTCCATCTGATAGGGAAACTTGGTGTTCAAAGATTAAGGACAAACTGAAGAACCTTTTAAAGGTCCTGATTTAACCCTTGGGTTGATGAATATAGTGATTTAAATCTGTTATAAAAATTGATAGATGCATGCGTGAATGGGTGAGAGTAAGGTTTCAACGATTCAGATTAGAGAAGGAGGCATGGCTCTGGTTCATGTCAGTCTCAGTGCAGGAGGCGTGGCCTTTCAGTCTCAGTCTCAGTGCAGGAGGCGTGGCCTTTCAGTCTCAGTCTCAGTGCAGGAGCTATGGTCTCAGTGTCAGCCCCGGGAAAGGAGGTGTGGTCTCAGTGTCAGCCCCAGGAAAGGAGGTGTGGTCTCAGTGTCAGCCCCAGGAAAGGAGGTGTGGTTTCAGTGTCAATCCCGGGGAAGGAGATGTGATCATTTTTGCAGCAGTGGTTAAGGTTGAGGTTCTGAGCTAATAACCAGCGTTAAAATCTCAGGCTTGCTTGAGAGACACTGTTGGGTCCATGATGTAACCCTTCAAATGATTCTGCGTCACTATTAGCAAATCGCTTTGAATAAAAACATCTGCCTGATGAAATTTGTCTGTATAATAAAAATTTGAGTATTTGTACCTCACATTTTTCACTGAAGTTGAGGAAACTGAGATACTCAGTTCTGTTATAATCTGTGGTGGATGTCAGAGACTGTGTGTGTGTATGCGCGTGTGTGTGTGTGTTTCCTCCTGTTCTAGGTGAAGGGATACACACTTTCCTTGTCTGGTCTCTCTGCAGTCCTGGCAGTTTTTGGCAGAGTACTCAAGGGCTTGTCTACACCCTAAAGGAAGTTCTGAACCGAAACAAAGTGGCCTTGTGTTTGTCAGCCTGGCATGAATATGGATGTCAGCATGTTCTTTCTCTGTGTGTGTGTGTGTGTGTGTGTGTGTGTGTGTGTGTGTTCCGGCCTGTCCGGTCCCAAGATTCTAATTTCCATTTCCTCTCCTTGCTGTTTGGTAACTTGTCAAACACGTGGCCCTCGTTCTGTCTCCCTCTCCCCTGACTTGAGGGTCAGTGAGATCACCTTGTTGATTTTTCAGTGTGTGTATCCACCGCACTGTGGTTCCACTGGTTCTGTTGATGTTTCTCTGAGGCTTCCTCTGAACCCGGGGGTGCGGAAAGGATAAGACAGGGAATCCCGACTAAACCAGATGCCTCTTCTCCCAAGGCTAATTTATTACATAGTGATAGAGGCATGATGACTAATTTCAGCACTCTGTGTGTGTGTGAGTGAGTGTGTGTGTGTGTGTGTGTGAGTGAGTGAATGAAGAGATGCTGCAGGTGTTCCGCTGTGGCCTGGAGAGGAGTGGCACCCTCCAAAGACATTTTTGTTCCTGCGTGTGTGTGTGTGAGGGAGGTAGACAGACAAGGGCCGTTTTTTACCGAGCTCTCATGACGACCCAGCCGTCTGCTCAGCCGCATTGGCAATCTGCGTATGAAAAAATGCTGAAGACAGAGGCTTTTCATTTGCGCTGTGTTTTCAGTCTTCATCTGTGTGTACATTCATGGAAAGCTCTGAAAGTTTCACTGAAGAATGCTCAAGTTTGGGCTTGCGTTTGCATTCACACCAACACTGTTTAATCTTGTTAAGAAAGGAAATTTCTGGCATCACTCCTGCTGGGCTTGAAAACATCCACTTTAATTATTGTACAATGAATAACACACTTCGGAGTGTACTGTTGTAGGAAAATAATCAACGACAGGGTGTTGTGACACGGCCCAGCGTGCAGCTGAGTTACTATCCCCACAAGGTGATTATTTTTCTATAACAAAACATCCTGAAGTGTTTTACACAGCAATTTGCCATTTATTTATTTATTTATTTATTTATTTAAACGATTTATAGTTACATTTAATGTTGTGGAAACAAAAAAGCAGCTTGTCATGTTACCAAGAACCTGCAACTCTTTTGTTCTGAAGACTTTCACATGGTGGAAAACTTACTGCCTGTTATGAACCACTGACACTGGAGACTCCTTCCATAAATGCTAAATAAACAAACGTTGACATTCCAAACAGTTTGGCTAGCTTATCCTTGGTGTACATATTTTCCAGTTGCCTAGCAATGGTGTTGTTCTGACTTTAACCACTTGAACTATGTCAGTAACCTCATTTCACTTTTTTTTCCATTTGAAAGCACTAAATATTACTTTTTTTGTTATTGTTTTTTTTTTTTTTTAGCTTCCAGTCAAAGTCGGGCAACAGAACACGCATACCAAAGTCAGCACGGAGCACAACAGAGAATGTCTGATCAACATCTCCAAGTACAAGTTCTCGCTGGTCATCAGCGGCCTCACCAACATACTGAAGAACGTGAACAATATGGTAAGTGAATAAACACTTCACCAGACTGGGCGACTTTATTGTGTCATAGTTTAATGCGAGGTATCAATACACATGTCGGAAATATCAAAGAAATACAATCCGTACCCAGAAAATGGTAACACAGACACTAAATTTGAAAACAAAAAGGAAAACAAGAGACAAGAAACAGCACTCATGTACAGTGTGATTGGCAAGACTTCGCAAGGAAGAAAAAAACAACACTGAATAAATAACCAAACTAATTCAGGTGAAACACAGAACAGGTGAACACATAAGTATAGTGAACCAATGGAAGAACAGGAAACTTGACAGTGAATACAATTTCTGCTATTAACGCATCAGTTGTTACTGCTTAGTCAGTGAAAAGTGTGTCTGAAACACAGCCCAGACTTTCATACACTACACACAATGCAGTATAAATGCGACTTAACTCTCGTGCCTCTCTTGCAGAGAATTTTTGGCGAGGCTGCAGAGAAGAACCTCTATCTATCTCAGCTCATCATCTTGGACACTCTGGAGAAGTGCCTCGCGGGGGTGAGCTGCCTTCTGCCCTTCCTGTCTCCTGCCCAATACCCCTCCTCTTTCTTTCTATCTCTCTCTCTCCCTCTCTCTCTCCCCATCCCAAGGCCTCCTTAAACCCCTGAGATGTGCTGCATCTGCCAGCTGCAGTAGATGAGTTTTGCAGATGCTTCCTCGTCTTGCCGTAATGTTTTCACGCTGCTTCACCCCCTCAGCATTCCTGCTGCACTGGACTCACAGTCTACACGTCTTCATGTCTTAATGTCCGCCTTGTTGCCTAAAGCGAACACCGCTTTCCTGAATTCAGGTTCAGCTTGTTACAGTCTCACTTTACGTAAAGTGTGTAAGACTGATTTCTCCTTCGGCTCAGGTTTTGGTGCTGGATTTGTCCCAGGACTTCTGATTATTATTTATTCTGATATTGGTGTAAAGGGTCAGCCATCTTTCTGCATCTCTGTCTCTCTCTCTCTCTCTGTATCTGTATCTCTGGCATCTTCTGTGACATTCCCTATCTGTACCTCTCTCTGTATCTATCTATTTCTGTCCATATTTATCTCTCTCTGTCTATTTCTGTATCTGGCTTTCTGTAACTCAAATGTCTGTCTCTTTTTCTCTGTCTGTTTCTCTGGTTCTTTGTGTCTCACTCTCTTTCTTGTGTCTCTTCCCCCCCCCGATTCTTCTGTTTATCTCTCTGTCTCTTTCTTTCTCTCCATCTGTTTCTCTCTAGCAACCGAAGGACTGTATGCGTCTCGATGAGACGATGTTGGTGAAGCAGCTCCTGCCAGAGATCTGTCACTTCATCCACACGTACAGAGAGGGGAGTCAGTACGCTGCTGAGCTGCGCAGCTCCGCCTCCGGGGTTCTGTTCTCGCTCAGCTGTAACAACTTCAACGCCGTCTTCAGCCGCATCTCCACCCGGTAACACACACACACACACGGTGTCTGTTTGTCAGTCTCTCTGTAGCTATGTGATGTACTGACGAGGTTCTCCATCCGTGCAGGTTACAGGAACTGACCGTGTGTTCAGAAGACACGGTGGATGTCCACGATATCGAGCTCATCCGCTACATTAACGTGGACTGCTCCAAACTCAAAAGACTCCTGCAAGGTCGGTCATTTCTCCATCACGGTATTGCATCATCAGTACAACACATTAAAACCTAGAACTTAAAATCGACTCTTTCCTCTACATACTTGTTGATATACATGCATTTTAGGATCTGACTGAGAAATTGTTTGGCTTATAAAACCGGTCGATATTACTGCAGACCGTAAACTGCTGATACAAAATTAGAAAATCTTGAACATGATGCTATTTTAAACAACAACCACTAAACACTCACAAGAATTGATTTCTAGATTGCTGTATATGAGGGTGAGTCAGATCACAACCTCAGTATCAGTGGCTCCACAGTGCAGTGCTGAGACATTGAATGAAATCTAAATTATGTAGAAGAATGATGCACTTTTGTGACACCTCTTTGCAATAAACAAAGCAAAATATAAAAAAATGTTCATATAAAATTATGTTAAAATAATAATTACATATATATTGTCCCATATCAGATGTGTTCATATCAGTCAAGGACTATTCTGTTTAGCACATAGTTTCAGGATCATAAAATGCGATTTTCTCCTTTTCTCCAGAAACAGTGTTCAAATTTAAAGCCCTGAAAAAGCCTGCGCAGTTGAGCATCATCTACAGTCTGGAGAAGGTGTGTGCATGTTCCAAACCATACCGTGTTCACTAATATAATGCACTGTTTTGCACCCAAAGGAATTGTGTAGACCACAGGATATGTCTGAAACAGAAAGTACCTGCCTCACTGCCTCGCTGGTCAATAATGTGTGTGTGTGTGTGTGTGTGTGTGTGTGTGTGTGTGTGTGTGTGTGAAGGCATTCTGGAATTGGGTGGAGAATTACCCAGATGAGTTCACTATGCTGTACCAGCGACCACAGACAGACATGGCTGGTGAGGCCCGGACTAATATCACCTCACTTATTATCCTTCAGTAACATAGATAATAGTTGTTGTGTATATATATTGTGTGTGTGTGTGTGTGTGTGTGTGTTGGTCTCAGACTGTGCAGAGAAGCTCTTTGACCTGGTGGACAGTTTTGCTGAGAGTGCAAAGAGGAAGGCAGCCGTGTGGCCGCTGCAGATCATCCTCCTCATCCTCTGTCCCAACATCATACAGGAGCTGTCACGAGAGCCTCTGGAGGAGAGCAAGGTCAACAAGGTATACACACACACACACACACACACACACAGACACACCATGCCATAGTAAAAAAAGGAGCCACTAGTTTTATTTCACTGCTTGTTTGAATTTTTCTTCCTGTTTCTTTCTTTCACTGCCACTAACTTCTTATCGTGCTCCTTATCGTTCACTGTTAAAATGTCTTTAAGTATGACATTATAATATTTTTTACACATTACTGCTTGAGTCTTCACTGCAGTGTGCTGCTTGTCCACGTTTCGTTTTAGAAACTGTTTATAGAGAGTCTGAGGAAAGCTCTGGCCGGACACGGGGGCACCAAGCAGCTGACGGAGAGCGCAGCCATCGCCAGCGTCAAGCTGTGTAAAGCCTCCACCTACGTCAACTGGGAGGATCACTCCGTCATCTTCCTCCTGGTGCAGTCCATCATGGTGGATCTGAAGGTGTGTGTCTCAAATGCATGAATGTTTACAGCACTGAGCTGAAGAGTCTATTACTGTTAGATTACTTGTTAGATAAACTTGTTAGGTTTGATTGGAAATGATTTATATTTGTTTTACTGGTACTGAGCTTTATATTAGAAAATGAACATCATCCTGTAAATATAACTGCTGAAGTTTTAAGCCTGTTTAATTAGAGTCCTGTAATAACTAACACTACTTTAATAATATTTACTGATCTCCACTTCACACTGAGAACCAGAGTTGTGTGGGTTCTATCAGAAAACTGCATGTCAGCGTGTGTGTGTGTGTGTGTGTGTGTGTGTGTGTGTGTGTGTGTGTTTGTGTGTTTGTGTTTGTGTGTGTTCTCCCCTAGACTCTGCTGTTTAACCCCGCTAAGCCGTTCTCACGTGGTGCAGGCTGTCAGAGCGCAGACGTGGACCTGATGATCGACTGCTTCGTCTCCTGCTTCCGCATCAACCCACACAATAACCAGCAGTTTAAAGTGAGATCATCATCATCAACATCATCATCATCATCATCACCTTGTAGTTTCGCAGCGTTAGGATCATCACAGTTACACTGTTACAGTGAGCTTGAAGGAGTCATAATGAGTTATAACTGCATATGATCATTTCTCACGTGTGGTGTAAAACTACTGTGTTTAGTAGAAGTTGTTACTGCTACTTTTCCTCTTTTCTCTTTCTCACTGTGCTGTTCTGTCTTCTTCCAGGTCTGCTTGGCTTCATCTTCACCATCCACCTTCCACTTTGTCTTGGTGAACTCCCTGCACAGAATCATCACAAACGTAAGTGCTGCTGAACATCTGGCCAACCTCTGCCTTCATCTGAAATCTGGGCTAAGATGCTAGGAGCAAGGCCAAGAATGAGGCTAAGGGGCTAGAAATTAAGCTAAAATCCCAGGATAAGACTAAGATGCTAGAAATGAGCCTAATATGCTAGAATGAGGCAAAGATACTAGGATGTTGGGACACGGTTAAGGTGCTAGGATTCTAGGATGAGGCTACGATGCTACGATGTTGGGAAAAGGCTGAGATGGTAAGATTATAGAAAGAGACTTGGTTGGTAAGATGGATTAGAAGTCAGTCTAAGACAAGTCTTAAATGTGAAGATAATGCTAAGATGCAACGCTGCTAAGTCTCCTCTGTCCTGCTGCAGTCTCCGCTCGACTGGTGGCCCAAGATCGACGCAGTTTACTGTTACTCAGGGGAGCTGCGCGTCATGTTCGCTGAGACACTGGGCTGCAGCACTCACACTCCCCTGCGCATGACGGTGAGAATGTGTGTGTGTGTGTGTGTCATCAATTAAATGTTTAAAATTCCATGTTTTGATAGAATTAACATAATTCTGAAATATTATCAGTCTTTTTTATCAATCTTAATTTTTTATTTATTTATTTTTTTTTATAATAAACTTTTTAGAAGACCCATTCGTCATTTGATGTGAAGAAAAGCCACATCATTTATGGCCTGCTTTTTAAATAAATTATTATTTTAATAATAAAATATAATGTGGATGAAATTATGTTCACTAAAAATGAGATTACGAATAAGCAAATCTTTTTCTGTGGCTGAATCTCAGATGGTGTTCATGTACTGAGCACTATGTAGGATCAACTGCAGCATTAATTTATACCCTAACTAGTGAGCATTCAAATTGACTGGGGAATCTTTTAAAAGAGATGATGATGATGATGATGGTGGGCTTTTATGTGTTTTGTAAACTGAATATGACTGATTTCTAATCTCTCTCTCTCCCTCCCCCCCTCTCCCTCCCCCTCTCCCTCTCCGTGTTAAGAGTCTGACATTTAAGGAGAAGGTGACCAGTCTGAAGTTTAAAGAGAAGTCCACCGACCTGGACACCAGGAGTCATAAGTATCTGCTGCTGGCTCTGGTGAAGCTCATCCACGCCGACCCCAAGCTCCTGCTGCATGTGAGCTTTTTATCTTTTTAATCTCTCCTGTGCTCTCTGACATTGACTCATGGATAAAATTATAATATTTAAAGGATTACTTGAGTCTGCTGCCTCTACAGAGTGTGTGTGTGAGATGAATTAAGGATTTTGACATGTTTCACTGTACTGAGAAAAGAAGAGGAAACCTTTTTACTGCAAACTCACTTGTAATGGAAGTCTAAGGGCCGTTGCCTCAGCTCTGCTCGATTCTGATTGGTCAGAAAGTGTTGATTTGTTTTCTGTAACAGCAGCTCTCACAGTAGTCACAAGCTGCTATAGTAACAGCTTACACAGGGACTGGCATGGACACTCCACATTATCTAACCCTAATAATAAATGAATTTTAAAAATGCTAGGATTATTTTACAATAAAAATTATGTATATAAATGTTGCTCTGGTGAGTATTTCTGTATCAACATGTTTAACATTTATGAAAAGTTACTCTCGGGGCTTTAAATTAAGCTGAGCTGTTAAGTGTTCAAACACTGTAAAGTCTTCAGGATGGAGGATGAAGTGCACTTTGTGGATGTGACAAACTGCATTATTTCTGATTATTAATTTCAAGAGACAGAAAAAGAGAGGATGGAGAGGAAACTCCTGATTATAGCTGCAGTAATGTAAGAGACAACAGGAACTTATTATTTCATAGATGTTCCATAACATTAAACATAACTGTAAATGGATAAAAAGTATGACGTGTCATTGGTTCATTTAAAAAATTGTAATCGTTGGCATTTTGCTGTGGTATAAGAACAATAAAACAGTTTTGGATATTGGAAAATAATCATCTTTGAGGTGTTATCACCCTGTTGTTGATAATTTTCCCATTAAAACACTCCTGATTGTGTTTTTTATTCCTTACTTTTGTTCCTTTATATCATTAACTCCAAACTACAACTGTGAATGTGTTAGGATGAGACAGATATGAGAGAGTTTTGCCAAATCTGTACTTATAAAGTTTCAAATTTCCAGCCATGGAGCAATACAACAAAAAGTAGTTCTGATTAAGTGTTCAGGTGTCCATGCACCATCCTCTGAAAATTAGTCCCGTCTCTAAAAAGATTATATTATATAATTATATATGGCTTATTTGAGTGAATTTATTAAAGTGCACAACAACTGTAATGTCACTTCAAGATCTAGATAGTTACATAAAGCTGTCTGGCCTCTTCTTATTTTCAGTACGTGTTAGCAGTGTTAGCGTTTATTCCTCAGACAAGAGTTCTTACCCGTGTGTTTCTCCGTGTGTGCATCAGAACCCAGGGAAGCAGGGTCAGGAGATCCAGAGCAGCACAGCCGAGCTCATCAAAGGGCTCATGCAGCTGGTGCCCCTCGCCAACCTGGGGGAAATTTCCCAGGAGGCCATGGAGGTGAGACGCGCGCGGCCATGCTGTGTAGAACACGTATCCTGAAACAGCTGATTTAGTGAATCTCATCGTGCCACACGATGTCTATCTCTCTTTCAACAGCATGTTATAACACATGATATGTTAAGTTGCATAATGTCTATAAAAATCTACAAAACAAAATGGAAGATTTTACAATTTTAAAGATCGCTAACAAAATATAAACATGTAGCTACCTACTTCCAGTGAAGGTTTGTAATTGTTATAAAAATACTGACAATACTCACAATTGATACTATATTGCCATATTGCCCAGCTCTCTAGCTGTAGTTTTTGTCCTGTTAGTGTTGCTAACTATTAATTCTTATAATTCTTAATTAATTAATTCTTAGTTCCATTGTAGTTCACTGTATAGTAGCTTTTGCTTGTCCAAACATTTACATTATGATCATATTTATTTGATAGATATATGATGGAACAGATTTTGCATCTTATGTGGCAATTTAGAAAAACACGCTTTTTTGGAACCAATAAAATGTCATCATATTCATTTATCACATTACAGCTTCCTGCTTTATTTTCTGCTGTGCGCAGCTTAGTTTGGAAGTGGCAAGTCAAAACCTGGAATTGTCATTTTCATCCTGCGTTTGAGCTCATAGTGGGACAAAAAATGTGCATGCCTTCATGTTTGCTTTTTGTTAGCAACAAAGCAGTCTAGCCAGCTAATGTTAGTGATCTGAGTGATGTATATTTACCTCCTTGAAACTGTATAGTCCGTGTTATAGATTTAACAAGTGGATATGTCCATATATTCATATGAGCTAAAACAAATAGTAGGATACAGTATGCGGCGTAAATCATTTAAAGGTACTGTTGATGTGAGCAGCCATGTTGATTTAACATCATGTGCTGAACTCAGTGTTGAGGAGACCTTCCCGACTTTCACAGTAGGAGTAATCCAAAGTTTGTGCTACGAGCTTTATTCGAGCACAGCATTAGCTATTTATTACAATGTATTCGAGCAAGCATGTTCCTGGGGTAAATCAGTTTTTTCTCTGTCGTGAAGGCTTTGCTGGTCCTGCATCAGCCAGAAATCATCGAGCTGTGGAATCCTGACGCTCCCATGGAGACCTTCTGGGACATCAGGTACGGCTTAGCAGAACTGACCTCCGCACACCTGAGCAAAGATGTGTAGGTTAGATGTGGTTTCGAAGCTAGGTCCTGTTTTCTAATCCTTCACTTTAAAATACACCCCACTCGATACATATACAATGAAGTGGAAAGGTGAGGTTTTTAAAGTAAACTGTGCAATAAAACTCTTTTTACAGATAACCTTTATTGTGTTCTTGTTCAGATTGTTCAGATGCATCTGTACTAATCACTCAGAAGACACAAATCTTCTTTGTCTGTAATCTTCCACTAAAGTTCAGTGATTTTCATAAGCCAATCGAATTCAAATCGATAAAACCAAAGTCCCGCCCATCCAGATCAACAACTTGACTCAGAAATATGTCAGGCTGTGGAAGACAGATACATTCGTTTTAGGTTGTCTTAAAAAATAAAGGTGTTAGAAAAGGTTCTCACTCCAACATGAACCATGTTCAGTTCCTTGAAGTCCAAGAATCTTCAACTATTTTTGGTTGTTGTCACAATCAACTGAATAATAATTTTTCCACCACCAAGATCTTCAACACAACTATAACATTTTCCCCACAGTTCCTTGTGGCACCACTGAAAATAGTTAAAGATCCTTCAAGGTTCTTTAGGAAACCAAAAAAATGTTCCATTACTTGGTTCCTCTTGGACCGTAGGAGTGCTGACCCCTGTGCGAACCCACATCCTGCTTCTTGATCCTGATCTTCTGAACCTGTGATTCCCCGAGGATGATTTGTTTGTTCTGATATTAGCTCCCAGGTTCTTTACTTCATCTGCTCGAAGCTCATCGGCCACCAGCTGATCAACAGCACCGAGATTCTCAAGTGGCTCCGAGAGATCCTCATCTGCAGGAACAAGTTTCTCCTCCGGAACAAAGTGAGCCATCTGACGTTCTTCCCTCTGTTTACATCTCAAGTCTTCTTCTGATCTGTAATCTCTTTCACTTGGACACATGAAGTTCATAGAAAAATATTTGTTATCTCTTCTGCTTGGCTTTGTTTTATATCTCAAACAAAGATCTCAAAGATCATCTGATCTTTCAGAAGCTGCAGCTTCAAGACCAAAATGGTGATAACTGAAACTGAAGCTTGGATGTGAATGTAGATGTGTAATGCACTTGGCTTTCCTGCATCAGCGCCATAAGTGTTGATGCACCGTCTCAGACCAGCTTCCAAGCTTTGTTTAGATCTGTAATCTTGACTTTCAGGACTTGATGATAAGGATGATTTCCAGTACTGATCCCGTCAGATTTAACATGTTTTTGACTTGATGAGCTAGTATTTTTTTTAGACGTGCCGTAAATCTGTTTATTGAGTGACATTTTTCTTTTCAGATTTCAAAACCAGGATCACTATTTCCCATAAAGCACACACAATAATAATTTAGATACACAGGTACGCTAAAAAAACTGCCAGCAGTACAGTAGTGTTGCGTTTAAAAAATGCTATAAATAACGTAGAAATATGTGTTATATATTATTATAACATATATGAAATGTTAAATCTAAAATAATATTAATATTATTTAATTAATATTAAGTGTTAAATAATAATAAAATGGTTTAATAAATACATTTATTTGTTTATGTTTTATGTAATTTATGTAAATGTAATCTATTTTGTTATTAGTTTTTAGTCTATTTTATAAAATTAAATAAAAATATTCCACAGTGAAGAGAATTTATTTATTTATTTTTTTACAATTTTAAGGAGTACAATTATAAAATAAGATATAAGAATAAGTATCAAAAGCTATCACAATATTTCCGAAGCTCATACTGTGAAATACATATATTTTAGGATGTATTGTGGACATTGTGAAATATTTCTTCTTTTTTTTTTTTTAAAGAGAAGACTTACACACAGGTAGCATTATGTGAGCGTTGTGCATTTTGTGTGTGAGTAACAGCTGCTTTGTGACAGTGTCCCCTGTTAAAAGCGCTATACAAGTAAAACTGAATTGAACTGAGTAACACAGCAGTACGAGTAGGGTGTGGATGGATGTTCCTGAGTTTGAATTAGTTACCAAGCTGCCGTGGCATGCTGTCTAGTGTCTAGTGCTCTTAGATTAACTATTAAGCTGATCTTACGAGTTTTTCAGTGATGTCTGTCTAATTTTCAGGCTCTTTCAGTCTCTAATCCTGGAAATCTCTTCTCTTTTGACGCATACAGGAGCGTGCTGCGACGGGCAGCAGCATCCCCATGTGCAGGCAGGCCCAGGCCAAGCTGGAGGTGTGTCTCTACATGTTCCTGTGGAGCCCAGACATGGAGGCCGTGCTGGTGGCCATGTCCTGCTTCAGGCACCTGTGTGAGGAGGCTGACATCCGCTGTGGCGTGGACGAGGTGCCTGTGCAGACCATCCTGCCCAACTACAACACCTTCATGGAGTTCGCCTCCGTCAGCAACATGATGGCCACAGGTTCAGCTTTTTAACAAATAACAAAAAGTAGGGACATGAAAAGTCTACTGTAAGAACACTACCAGAAGAGGGCAGCAATGTGTGTGTGTGTGTGTGTGTGTGTGTGTGTGTGTGTGTGTGTGTGTGTGTGTGTGTGTGTGTCTTTTTTCCAGGTCGCTCAGCCTTACAGAAGAGAGTAATGGCTTTGCTCAGGAGGATAGAGCATCCCACACCTGGCAACACTGAGGTCAGGGAAATGAATTCACTTTATCGTCATTTATTTTATTTTTACTGGCCTTTACCAAGTAATACAACTTAAACAGCAGTTAATAAATAATCACACTTTTAAACATATGCACAGTCATCACATAAAGCAGAAATTCCCAAACTTCCAAATCCCAAATCAAAGCTGAAGTCCCATGGAGGTGACCTCGCGGCCGGCACTTTGTAACGGTATTGCTCAGAAAACACAAAAGCTGATGTTTTATTTTTTATTATTATTTTTTTAGCCCTACTGGTGTTATTGTGTATTTTGTATATAAAAATATAAAAATTCTTTACAATTTAAAATCTTTATTTTATGTATAGAGAACTGCAAACCAAATTATCATTGTATTCCAGCACTAAAAAAAAAAAGAAGAAAAATGTGAAAATAAAAGGGGAAAAAATGCGAATGTGCATTTTGTCATAGGCAGAAAATGAAAAATATTTTATTTATAGTGTACATAAGACTAAAATAATCCAAACATGAAGGATGCCAACTATTCTGGCAACATATTTTTGATAACATGAATACGTATTTGTTTTATTTAACCTTACACAATCAAAAGACTTTTTTTTTTGGTTAAAATATTTTCCATTTATTCCTCTCGCCACCTATACCACACTGCTACTTTTTTATTAAAATATGTAAAATAAAGATTATATGAAATATGAATTATATGACAGTGCAGTGTAAGTATTGCTTGATTTTTTTTTCTTCGCTAAGAATGTGAGTCCTTTAGACATATTTTGTAGAAAATCGTGAAATTTTCTACATTCAGCGTATGTTTACAGCAGGCACATATATATATATATATATTATATATATATATATATATATATATATATATATATATATATATATAATATATATATTTTTACCTCTGTGTTACATCCTCTTATTTGGATATTGGTATAGGGTTACACGCAACAGTTTAGACCACACATGTCAAAGTCAAGACCCGTGGACCAGACACGACCCGCTGCCGTGTTTTGTTCAGCCTGTGTGAACTATAAACATAATATAAAAAAAACTAGAATGTACATTTGAGTGATGCTTGCCTGTGCAAAATTCAACGCCAATATGCAGCTGCACATGTCTTTCACTAGGGGGAGCTGCATGTGTGCACGCGTTTGTTAAAGCGTAACTAAGCTGACCTATATCGGTAGCTATGATTGTATTTAACTCGGGTTTTTAATATAATCGGCTTTATGGCAGTCCGTTTGTGTGCATGTAACGTCATTAGAATACCCATAATGCAATTCTCCTCTTTCGCACACACATCCCGAGCGATTTGACGTATGATCCGTGCCTGTGAGTCAAACGGTGCGGGACTAGTTAGGTTCTGAAGATTTCCTGTGGAGATAGTAAATCTAACCAGAGTCTCTGTTTGACTTTTTGCTCCTCTAGACTCATTTGACATTAGTGTGTATTGCGAAACCCAACAGCAAATTCCACGTGACGTGCACATGGGATCAATTCCCAGATGGGATTTCCTGATCCTTTGGACTAAGGCGAACACTTGGACATGTCATTCATGTCTGTGCCACTGACGGTGTGGGAGTTAGCAATTATAACAGTGCTGCTTGCATCGCATAACCGGCACCACTAATAAAATCAAAGTGAAAAGAAATGTCTGGTCTCAGAAAGCCTGAGACACACAGTGACAGGTGATTACGAGGCCTCCACTAGGCTACACTGTTGCTCAGAAAACACAAATGCTGATGTTCTTTGCACTAATAATGATATCTTTTATTTTTCATTCAAATGGAGTAAGTGACCACGTGTGTCAAAGTTAAAGCTCGTTGACCAAACGTAGCCTGCTGCCTCGTTTCATGCTGAAACTCCTGATACAAGTCAGAGCCACATCTGAAAACGATTCACAAGCACTGGGTGATTCAGTGATTCCCTCCAGGCCCGGGGGGTTCTGCTGTAACAGTAATCACAGCCTTTATGTATACACAGTGTCCGAAAAGTCAGGAACCAGCAGGAGTTAAACTACATATTTGCTTATTTATTTACACTTATTTTTATATATATTTTTTTTCTTACCCGTGAAATATTGCATTAATACTGAATGAAAGGGTAGAGGTGATAATTCTTGGTACTCTCATCGGTTCCTGACTTTTCAGACACCCTGTATATTTATTCATAGGTCAGCTCCAAAATTATTGGCACCCTTGGTAAAAATGGGTAGAAAATCTTGTGGGGAAAAAATGTCCTTGTGGTTATTTTTACATTAATATATGATGGATGAAGGTCAACACTCTTTTCACTTCTCTTTCATCTGAGTGTTCTGTCATCCTCCCCATGCTGATGAATGAGTAAAGCGAGCTTGCCAAATGTTTGTAGAATACATTGTGTGTTGTAAGTTAATTGTAATTGAATCAAAACTTTATTTTATTAGCAAGATCAACTTTTGTCACAAATATTTTTGCAAGCTATACTGATTTCCCCCAACTTCTGTAGTATGGGCTGCTTTGTGTAGATACATAACATACTATATGTACACCCTTGAAGGGGTATTATTTGGTAAAACCAAAATTTGGATTAGTGTGGGTGGGTGTGTGTGTGTGTGTGTGTGTGTGTGTGTGTGTGTGTGTGTGTTTGGTCATTTATGTAATTTTTTTGATCAGGTACCTAAGATGCGTGACACTCCTGGATGAAAACTTTAAAAAGCTGCAGTAATGTTGACCTCATCTTCAGCTTTCAGCTTGTTTGCCCTGTTGCTGTACTTTTGCCGTATGCTAACAAGTCAAACCCATCATTCATTTTGCCTCACTTCTTTTTCTTTACATATTGCTCTGCTCACGGTGCTGTAGGGAATCTGCCTTGTTCAGAAGAGTGTTTAGAGCCTTAAAAGTTTCTGGTGCCTCCCTGGAATCCTACTGCACTCGTTTCTTATGCACATTTCTTACGTGCTTTTAAGAGGATGTGCACAAAATAAGCAAAGGTTGTAAAAGGCTTTCTTGTTGCGAGTCATTAGAAATGAGGATGTCAGGATGTGTAAATAAATAAACTATGTCTGTATGAAAATTTATTTACATATTTATATTTAGTCAGGTCACTCTCTAACTGAGGATATATTATTGTGATATAATTGTGTATTATATATAATTGTGAATACTAAAGACATAGAAAAAAAGCTCTAGCTGGCTGACTTCTTTGACACATACAATTTTGCCAATATGTTTTACATGATTTTTTTTTATGGTATTTACAACCCAAATGTTCTTAAGCAAAATATACACAAAAACATGCCAGTAAAAATAAGGTTCCAGGTCAGCTCTATTATTATGCTACTTGTTAAATATGATCATGTATTAAGATACTAAAAACAATGTATATATTGATGACAATGCATAAGAGACATTTACAGATATGGAATGTGTTACCAATTACAGAATGGCTCACGTATATATTAAATGAAAAATCCTCATGAATTTATAGAATATATGCAAACTAGTTTGTTGCTAACATTATGTTGCTGTTACAGGCTTGGGAGGACACGCATGCGAAATGGGAACATGCCACCAAGTTAATCCTGAACCACCCAAAAACAAAGTTAGAAGACTGTCAGGTATGTCTGAGCCTTGTGTTTATGAAAGGTGTGAAATGTGCTGTAGAGTGTACCGAAACAACACCTGACCTGTTTGTTTTTTCCCTCAGGAGTGGATCAACATGACGGGATTCCTGTGCGCGCTGGGCGGTGTGTGTCTGCAGCAGAGGAACCCCCCAGGCCCGGCCACCTACAGCCCCCCGATGGGTCCGCTGAGCGAGCGGAAGGGCTCCATGGTGTCCATGGGCTCATGTGAGGGCAATGCCGAGACGCCACTCAGTAAGTTCCTGGACCGGCTGCTCTCGCTCATGGTGTGCAGCCATGAAAAGGGCGTGCAGATCCGCAACAACGTCAAGGACCTGGTGGGTCTGGAGCTGAGCCCGGCTCTCTACCCCATGCTCTTCAACAAGCTCAAGAACAGCATCAGCCGCTTCTTCGAAGCACAAGGACCGGTCAGTGTTTACAGTATAGAGATTTTCATGGTAGAAAGATAACGGTAATTAGACGAACATGTACTTACACACTTGATGTATATCATTTCCCTTAATCAAGTTTGAAGTTCATGAAAGAAGCAAAACGTGAACATGTCTCAGCAAATGGCATTTGGTGTAAGGAGAAATTATGTACAATGAATTTTTGTTTTTCTTCTTGTTCGTTTCATGTGCATTGTGTTTTGCCGTGCTGCGTCTCTTCTAGGTGCCAATCAATGAGACAAACACGCAGTTTGTGGAGCAGACCATCGCCATAATGAAGAACCTGTTAGATAACCACACAGAAGGCAGCTCTGAACATCTGGGTCAGGCCAGCATTGAGACCATGATGCTCAACCTGGTCAGGTAAGAACTCCGCCCTTCACGTTTATCTCCATAACTACACAGTTCACACCGCATGGTCAGTAGTTTGTCGGGATTGTGCTGGCAGGTACGTGCGCATTCTGGGCAACATGGTTCATGCCATCCAGATCAAAACCAAGCTGTGCCAACTGGTGGAGGTGATGATGGAGCGCAGAGATGATCTGTCCTTCTGCCAGGAGATGAAGTTCAGGTGAGAGAACGGTCAGATTATCTCTTCAAGCACTGCTCAGACAGAACTGATCTGATGTGTGTGTGTGTGTGTGTGTCTCAGGAATAAGATGGTGGAGTATCTGACAGACTGGGTAATGGGAACCTCCAACCAGGCAGCTGACGATGACGTCAAGTGTCTGACGAGGTAACTTGCCAGGACAAAGTTGTTTATTTTCCAAAAACAGCATGGCCCACAGGAGTTTGCAACGATTACATTAAGTTATTAATGAATGATACTTTTAACTATAAACAGATAAAAGTGTCATTCAGTGTAATGTAACACCTTCCAGAGATGTTAAACAAACCTCTTTTTTTTTTTTAACAGATAACTTCACCACATCAAACTTTTTTGGAAGTTAGTTAGTTAGTTAGTTAGTTAGCATCATAACTGTCTACATACTATGGAAAAAAAAAAGAATGTCCTGAATATTTTTGCTCCAAGTACTCAACTACTAGTGGGTGTGTGTACTGAAAGCCTTATACACTCTTGTCTTTGTTTTTCAAGTAGCCAGGTGTGTGACCTTACATTTCATGGCTGCAAGTTGATTAGGGTGTGTTAAACAGAATAGTTTTCTACTTTTTTAGTAGTAAAAAATAGTAGTTCTGAGTAAATTAACTTTAAAATGCTTGCATGATACTGAACCAGACCTTTGTGTTAGAAAGCAGTCATGTACGAATGTGCTTTGGGATGTTAATGTTCACAGTGCTTGTGCTGGAGCGTATGAATCTGTGTTCGATAGGGATCTGGACCAGGCGAGTATGGAGGCTGTGGTGTCTCTGCTGGCTGGATTACCGCTCCAACCGGAGGAAGGAGACGGGGTGGAACTCATGGAGGCCAAGTCTCAACTCTTCCTTAAGTAAGACTGGAGCTACACACACTGTTTTCACACGTCCGTGCCTTTGTCCTATGAGTCCTTCACTAAAATAATACATTTTCCAATAACTAAACAGGCTATATAGAGCAGTTAGCATCCACGTGATCCCTACAGGCTTTTAGTTAGTGTGTTAGCTATAGTAGCGTGGTTGGGTGGTGTAGTTGTTAAGCTGCAAACTGCACAGTGATTACAAATGTTATACTATATTATACTGTATATACCATTTTATTATACCATTTTATATATACCATATAGAATCCAGGGAGTAACTTATGTAACAGTGTACTGAAGCAATTATTGCAGATGTTGTAATAGTTAAACAAAGGTTCCCTGTAAGACAGCAAAGTGCTTCTAAAGCTGTAGGAAGTGAAATTAATAGATATTTGAAATGGTTAATGAAGTGACAACAATCAAACATTTTGACTATCAACTGGTATATTTATATAAATATATATATATATATATATATATATATATATATATAACTTAATAACTTATTCCTCTTAAAAGAGATCTCCACTAGAGTACACTCAGAGCTATAATATTAGCATCCATCAGGTTTCCATATCAACCTGTAAAATGTGAAAAGAGCGATTTCTGTGATGTGTATTTGTCACTGCAGTAGCGTGTGGATGTTAAACACATTGATGAGTGCCGTTATTTGCTCTAAATCTTTCCATTGCACAACAAATGCTAACGTTGCATAAATTTTTAAACAAGCCACGCACCAAATAAGCCAAATGTGTACATGTAGTTAAACACGAGTCAGTCCAGCCTTAGTTATTAAGTAATGGCACTCAATTAACATAATGTATTAGGAGTGAACTTTTACTAGCATGTGAATGAAAAACACTTTTAGAAAATAGAGTGTGGTGTGTGAACAGGATAATTGTAGTTTGGGCTTTTATCCCAGCACATTATCTTCCCTCCCTCAGGTACTTCACACTCTTTATGAACCTGCTGAATGACTGCAGCGAGCCGGAGGACGACGGACAGCAGGTGGCTGGCCGTAAGCGGGGCATGTCGAGACGCCTGGCGTCTCTGCGCCACTGCACTGTGTTGGCCATGTCCAACCTGCTCAATGCCAATGTGGACAGCGGCCTCATGCACTCCATTGGTGAGCATTGGTGAAGGGAAAATCAATCCAAACCAAAAGCCTGATGAACTGGAACCATGGAATCGCTGACTGAGTCATTTTATTACCATCTCGCCCACTCTGTTAACTTTATTTGTTTTTATGGCTGCTAAAAAAATAGTTGGACTGAGGAGTATTTTAAATATTAATATAATATTAATCTATATTCCTCAAAGGCACCATAAAATGCTACAGTTTCATCCTCAGTAAGAAATGAATATCTTCTGAATTTGAATTATTGGAAACAACCTCGCCCTGCTCCCTCTTAGTTTTCCTTTTTCCTCATCCTGTACCAGGTCTGGGCTACCACAAGGACCTGCAGACCCGTGCCACCTTCATGGAGGTCCTCACCAAGATCCTGCAGCAGGGCACCGAGTTCGACACGCTGGCCGAGACGGTGCTGGCCGACCGCTTCGAGAGGCTCGTCGAGCTCGTCACCATGATGGGCGATCAGGGAGAGCTGCCCATCGCCATGGCGCTGGCCAATGTGGTGCCTTGTTCTCAGTGGGTCTGTACTAATGTTCAGGCTGTTTGGTTCACAACAGCCAAAATACAAAATCTTCAAGTTGGACTGTTTTAAAAACCACAAAGTAGGGCCTGACTAAAGTTTGGTATTGATGGAAAACACGCTGTTAAAGAGCTAATCATGTCTCTGATTCATGGGTTGAATTTTGTTATTCTGCTGAATTCCCAGAGAATTCACTGTGAATTCCAACACGTGGTGTAGTGTAACGATAAACTGATAAAAAGTTATTCAAATTCAAATTTTATTTGTCACATGCATAACCATACACAGTACGACTTGCAGTGAAATGCTTTATATATATTTAATAAGTAAATTGTAATCCTTGGCAAATTGCTGTGGTATAAGAGGAATAAAACACTTGTAATGTGCTCTTATTGGAAAATAATCCACTCCGGGGTTGATATCAGTAACTCTGCTTCACATCGGGCCACATCACACTGTCCTGTCGTTGATTATTTTCCTGTGACTGCACACCCCCAGGTGTTTTGTTTCCTACTTATTTAGTATGAATTTATTTTATTTCATACGATTGCTCACTATCTCTTAGTGACGTCGTCTATTTGCCTGAAAAGGACAGGATATTTTAAACAAATACAATTTAGCAGTCATCATTTCATAGGAATGATTTTTTTTATTATTAAATTGTTGAATTATTGAATCATCAGTAAAAAAAGCCAGACCCTGCTACAAAGTAATACGAGATGTTTTTAAACTAAATTCTCCAATACAGTACATTTAAAATTGTGGCTTTGTGCACGTGACAACAATGTAAAAATCATCACCAAACGATCATAATGTGTTTCTGGTACCAGTTATATATAATTATTACATTGCAAAAAAAATTATATCTTAGCAAGTGAAGATATTTTGAATATAAGTTTAAAAAAAATCAAATATTTAATATTATGAGATTATTAAGCCTATTTCTCGAAATATTTACTAATTTCAAGCTTAAAATTGGCAGATAATTTTGCTTCTTTCTTGAAATAAACACTTAAGCGTGTGTGTGTGTGTGTGTCTGCTAATAGAGTAAGACAATGTAAGCTTGAAAATGAGTAAAATATCTAGAAAAAGGCTTAATATTGTAATCTTATAATAGGAAATACTTGATAAATGTGATTATATTCAAGATATGTTTACTTGCTAAGGTCATTTTTTTGCAGTTTATAGTTAAAAAAAAAAAAAAAAAAGGAGGACTGTCTTCCATTCTGACCTTTAACTTTGCCTGTACATCACTTTCCAGACTGATTAGACATCATTTAGATTTCATGAGGCTTTTGCCATATTTGTGTATGTAAATGTGTGAAAACACAAACAGTAAATCAGGTGCCAGATCTTGATGTACATGTCATGGTTTGTGGTTTTTTTGTTACTAGTCTCTCCGTGTGGTCATGTGTGTTTGTGTTCCCGTGAAGGACGAGCTGGCTCGGGTGCTGGTCACACTGTTTGACTCACGTCACCTCCTCTACCAGCTGCTGTGGAATATGTTTTCTAAGGAGGTCGAGCTTGCTGACTCCATGCAAACACTCTTCAGAGGGAACAGCCTGGCCAGTAAAATCATGACCTTTTGTTTTAAGGTTGGTACGCATGGTGGCAATGCAAATCCCAAAAGCCTCTTTACTGAACCACACGTTTTTCATAAGGAAGTGTGTCTTTGAGAATTTGTTTAAAGTTTTTTTCCACGTCCATCCTTCCCCGCTCTTCTTCATTTTCCTTTGTGTTTCTTTACCCATTTCTGTCTTTTTTTTATTCTTGCTTTTTCTGTTCTTTCTAAATCCTCTCCAGGTCTACGGTGCTACGTATCTGCAGAAGCTTCTGGAGCCACTCCTTCGTGGAGTTATCACGTCTCCTGAGTTGCAGATGATCAGTTTCGAGGTGGATCCCACCAGGTAGCATTTTTGCTGTTAGACTGATACCAGACATGCCATAGAGATTTGTGATTAGACATAATGATCAGATTTAATTCACTTGGTCTCTTTGGTCATTATTTTGATCAGTCTGGCAGCAAATGTCCACCATTTTCTAAAAATCCATTACAGTATTGTAAAATAAGAAACATGAACTGCATGAGCTTTACTTTCCTTTGCTCAGGAGGTGTGCATTGTGAGGCAAATGCACACAAACATAAAACGTATGCAAATAATCCAATTTTGCACACAGTCAAGTGCAAAATTTTGCATACTGAAGACAAAAAAGGTTTGTTCTTATCATCAGAGCAGCTTTTGGATCTGGTTTAGCTGTAAGATTCACGCCACTTCCATAGCCCATACATCGGCTCTCACGGTTTTCCCTGACATCCCCGCTAGAATTTTAGTCTTAAGTGCAAAAGACGTCCTTTTCAGACGTCCTTAGGAAATTTACTTCCACACTTAAGCATAAGCCCAGTATACAAAAATTCTGTAGCTTTCAGATGAATCTCTAAAGTAGCAAAAGGTGGCAGCACTGAGGTGGAAAACCTGGAACATGTAACCCTTCCATACTCCATACTTCCATACACATGTACTTCAGTAGACTGATAGTAGACAGAGCTCGTAAAGAAGTACCAGCCTATCACATAACACTACTACATCTATTTAGTTAATATTAACATCTCTAACGCAATAATAAACAAAGAAAGAAAGCCATGGGGGTGCAAACTTATGCACCCATCTATAACTGTAAAAATAAAAAGAAAAAAATATTTATTGTTTATTAATAATAAACTAATTTAGATTTTTTAATGCCTTTCTACTGTATTGCTGGCAGCTTGAGAGTAAACCTGAATATCGTCATACATATTGTGCATCACAGAATCGTGATATGATTTGTTTTTGTCATATTATCATATTTTTTATCATATTACATTTTCATTTTTGGTGGTTAAAACTGACACATTATGCAATTTCTTTTTCTTAGACTGGACCACAATGAAGTGTTGGAGGAAAACCAGCGCAACCTGCTGGCCATGACGAACCGCTTCTTCCTGGCCATCATTAACTCCTCGAGTGAATTCCCACCACAGCTGCGGAGTGTGTGTCACTGCCTGTTCCAGGTGAACCCCAGCCCTCCCGACTCATTAAGCAGTCTCTGACCTCCAGTGTCCTGTGCACTGTGTCGTGAGGCTTATTTCAGACACGTATTTGACATGTGTTTGTGTGCTGGGTGTTAGTGTGTGTTAGCTGTGACCTGGTTGTGTCGTTTTTGTATCCTGTAGGCTACTTGCTACTCTCTACTGAATAAAGCCACAGTTAAAGAGAAAAAGGAAAGTAAAAAATCAGTAAGTTCAGTGAGATCACTCCTTACTGCTGCTTCTCTTTTATGAAATAAAAGCATCTCGTCTCTCCTGGGTGACTAAACTAACCTTGTTTACCTGGAGGCATGCTTCTTCTGAAGTTTAATGTAGAGTACGTTCTTAAAGGCCCTATTTGCATAGGCTCACCTGTTTCCATGGAATAATGGCATTATGGGTAATGTAGTCTTTTTGAGGACTGATGTTCCCACCCTGCTAGCGCTCATGATTTCTTCTTAGTGCCTGGACCCTTCTAATAAAGAGTTAAAAAGTGCTTCCATCTATGTAGCCAGTAGACTTTAACCACCTTGCTTTCCTTATTTCTTAGCTAACTAACTAACTAACTAACTAACTAACAAACTAACAAAACATTCCTAATAAGTGCTAATAGTTATTGCTTGCATTAACACAACATTAAAATCCATGACTAATAGTGTTTTATTTTTATTTTATTTTATTTTTTAGGAAAATATAAATAAATTATAAATATTTATTTATTTGCATTTTTATTATTATATTTATTTATTATAAATATAAATGAATTAAAAATACTAAATAAATAAAGAGATTGTTGGTTTACTTTCCTGCTTACTTTATGATGTTATTTATCTGTCTGTCTGTCTGTCCGTCTGTCTATTCATCTATCTATCTATCTATCTATCTATCTATCTATTCATCTATCTATCTATCTATCTATCTATTCATCTGTCTATTCATCTATCTATCTGAGATCTCAATTCTTCTCACTGAGCTCACCTCAATGAAGTTTATGTTATTTGTTTGATTACCTGCTTACTTTATTATACATTTATGTATTTATTTAATTTTATTTATTTATTTATTTATTATTGGCTCACCTCAGTGAATGTTGGTTTATTAATTAATCAATTATTTATTTATTTATTTATTTACTTGCTGTCAACTTCTGTATAACCTGTAGATTTAAGGCTTATTATAGTCAGGCTCTACTTGCGCGGGGTCCAAATTGAGCATTGATTATTCGTTAAGTGTTTTCTCGTGTCTGATTTCTCTCCGCGTCAGGTGGTGAGTCAGCGTTTCCCTCAGAACAGCATCGGTGCCGTGGGCAGCGCCATGTTCCTGCGTTTCATCAACCCAGCCATCGTCTCCCCATATGAGACCGGGATCCTGGATAAGAAGCCTCCTCTGAGAATAGAGCGAGGACTCAAACTCATGTCCAAGGTGTGAGAACACTATTCAGCAGACAGACATGATAGCTACAGTTCTATTTCACCTCTCCTAACCGGTAGGGGCGGCGTTTACACACCCGAACTCCTTCCAGGATCTTTACCATAAAGTCACAGTCATGTGGTGAACATATGACCTAGTATTTTGCTGTAAAATATCAACAGCCACTTGACCCTGGATCCTTCTCGCCGTATCTGCATGTTTATTTATTCCACTACCTTATGCTTAGTTTTAGATTTTCTAATTCTACAGTATTGTAGCTGAAACCGTTTTGTGAAATTAACTAAGTCTGTTTAATACAGAGGGTTGAAAAACTTTTGACTGGCATTGTAGTTGCATTACAGCCCTAACAATACGACAGCAGTGTTCTTATGATGCATCTTGTTTCCCAATTTTGTTATCCGTTCAGATTCTGCAGAGCATCGCCAACCACGTGCTGTTCACAAAGGAGGAGCACATGAGACCTTTCAACGACTACGTGAAGGGCAATTTCGAAGCAGCCAGAAAGTACGCCAGCACTCCTCCAAACACTTCAGCTGATACGTAGTAAAGTATTTCTGAGCTCTGAAGCAGGAGACATATTTAAAGCTTTTTTTTTTATATGCTACCATTTGTGGCCTTAAGTAGCTGTTTATTATTGAGGTTAATGGTTTGGTAAATCCTGAAATAATACTTTTGCTGCTTGAATGACAAACTGTGTTAGAATAACCTCAGTAAGACAAAAAATGTTTAACAAAGAAAAATTGATATGGTGAAGTTTTCTGTGAGGAGAAAATGTTTATTCACCATTTATGGAGTTGCATTACACAAGTCTGTTATTAATTATTTTCCTTTAACAGCATTCCCTCAAGTGTTTCATTCCTTATTTACAGGCTTCTGTAAGCATTAAAACTATATATACATTGATTTTATGTATTTCCATGAGTTCACACAGTGCATTTTTATATTACATCATGGGTTGAAAGAATCCAGGGCTGGACTTTAACTGCTTTCTGGCCATGTTGAAATAGTTTGTGAGGTTTTTTTCTTATCAAAATTCTTATCAAAATGTAAATTTATAGCTAAATTAAAACTGAGATATATAGTTACAGCTAGGTCCATGTTTAAGGAAACGGGTGTCTATTAAATATAACTGCTTCTAAGAAAGCTGTGTGTTTTTTTTTTTTAATCAGATTTTTCTTGGACATTGCGTCTGACTGCCCTGCCAGCGACTCGGTGAACCACAGCCTCTCGTTCATCAGTGACGGCAATGTGCTAGCTCTGCACCGGCTGCTGTGGAACAACCAGGAGAAGATCGGCCAGTACCTCTCCAGCAACAGGTGCTACACAAGTTTACATCCGCTCAGACGTGGTTTAGAGTACGACTTATGTGCTAATGTGTTAAGTCGCTTCTATGTGCTGATGAGCTCACGTCTTTGTAATTTCAGCTTGGACTTTTGGGAGTTTGGCTCACAGTGTTCTGAGGCTCCTCACACAGATGTAAATGTGAATGCAAATGCAGCATCAGCATAGACGATTAGCTAAAGCCACGAGCTCCAATTTAGGCTATTTTGGCCGTCAGTATTTGTTATTCAGATGTGGCCTTGGACTGCCTTTTACTTGAGGTCTGACAAACAAATGGTATTTCACAAACTACTTCTGCCTGCGTTTTCTAACTAGCCATAATGTAAAGAAGTGGATTTATGTCTAAATAATGGAACATTTAGAAAGCCTCATTATCCATCAGTTACTTTACTCAGTTAAAACTTTTAGATTGGTTAAGACACCACGTGTAGAAATTTGTAGACAGATTTTCAGATTTTTGGATAAATTGCATCTACAACACATCTTCTCTTAAACTGTAGCAACAAAATATGAAAACTCAACAGAGAAATGAAATTCATTTCACTGTATTAGTCCACTCACAACTGCCACATCATCTGAAACTTTGAAGGCTCTAAGCCCCGCCCACGTCACTGACGCCATGTCGTATATCCCAGAAAGCTCATTTCCTGTCAGTTTGTGTCATTATCATATACATGTCAATTTATATTAACCGTATAAACCCTATTTAATCCTACACATAACCTCTAGCTATTTTTCCTCCAAATCATATTCAAAAACAAATATCTGTTTCTAGAAGGCTGTCATTCATGATATTCTGCATGATCGTTCTTATCTCTAGTTAGAGATACATGTTCATTTTTGAAAGAAAGTATAAAAAATTATTTAAAAAAAAAAACACTTGCAAGGATATCGGCAATCAACTGGCAAAAATTCCCTGTGATATTTATCATTTTAAAAATATACCCTGTTCACCTGTAGTCTGTCGCCTTAGGGTTTTTTTTTTTTTTTTTTTTTTTGTCATTGCTATTCAAGTCCATCTTTAATTTTTTTAACTAAATGACAAAAAGGGATTCTATTAACTATAGGTGCTCAATACTTTTGGTATAATGCTGTCTGAAGTGCACTTTATGACCAATTGGAAGCTATTTACATATAACATAAGTTCAAGTTCTCCATCACCATCAGGGATTTCCATATTATTAATGGAATCTGGGGGTGACTGAGGAAAACAGAGAGAGAAAGCGTGAGAGAGAAAGAGAATGATGAGGGTTAATAGTAAAGCAGGCAACTCTCAGGTAATTTGCTGAAAATTTACAAAAAATTTACAAAATTTCAAATGCACTCCTTTTTTTTACTGCCCAGAGCCAGTCAAAGAAATCCTGGTGTTCCTGGGAAATGCCTGACAGGCAAATCTTGGTGACTCATGAAAACTTTGTGTCAGGAAAACAACTTCTAGAAAGGAGAGAAAACGAATAGAAGTGCTGCGTCTGTACACAGATTAAATTCAATTAAAGCACTTTTATTTTATTTATTATAACTATATTTATTGTACAGAGCATTCAGAAAGTATTCAGACCCCTTCATTTTTTTCACATTTATATTTTCCACATAATGACAAAGCAAAAACCAGATTTGTCAGACACATGAAAGCCCTCTTGGAAATTGCAAAAAAAAAAAAATCAGATTTCATCAGTTCTCATGCTTTCGTGTGTCATGCACTGAGGAGAGGCTTCTGTGTGGCCACTCTGCCATGAAGCCCAGATCGGTGGAGTGTTGCAGTGATGATTGACCTTCTGCAAGTTTCTCCCGTCTCCACACATGATCTCTGGAGCTCAACCAGAGTGACCTGATTGCTCAGATTAGCCGGGTGGCCAGCTCTAGGAAGAGTCCTGGTTGTTCCAAACTTCTTCCATTTAAGAATTATGGAGGCCATGAAGTTGATAGCTTATGATATTTTTTGTTTTCTTAAAATTGTGGAAATCCCAAGCTATATTCATTATAGAATTTTTATAGATATTAGCCTGTAGCCTGTTTTAAGCTTCATTAGATCAAAAACAAGTGGGCTTATAAACAGAGCTGGGCAATATGACAATATAATATCGAAATTGTGATAAATTGTATCACAAATATTTTCTGAGATATTGCAGTATCTTTTAATTAAATTTTTTAAATAATTTCAAACCAGTTCCATGTTAAAATTTGGTATTTAATTTTTAAATTTGTTAATTTTTTTTATTTTAGGTCATTTATAAATAATATAAATAAATATTAATAATATACATAAAATTTATATACATATATGTATATAAAATGTTCTGTGGAATGTTCAGGAATCAAATGCTGCAGTAAATATCCAGTATGTTATTGTACACATTTGAGTACTGAACCTAATATTTGAATATGGCTTAAAATAAACTCAGTTTTTTTAGCCTTGCTAAAGGGCTACCAAAAGTTTGCGAACCCCTGATTTACAGTATACACAGAATTCCAGTTTAATTTATCAGCCATAATAAGAGTAATACAGTTTAAAATGAGAATATAAAGTAGAGTAAGAGTCTATATATTTCGAACAGGATGATTGCGTTCTTCTTTGGAGCCTCTTCAGTTTATTTGATAGTCCATTGTATTAGTGTTTGGTTGCTGGTCTTACAACACAAAGTGGCTTTGCTTAAAAATTGTTGATTTTGTAATTCTTCAGGGATCATAAAGCAGTGGGTCGGCGTCCCTTTGACAAGATGGCGACTCTCCTGGCCTACCTCGGACCTCCTGAACACAAACCGGTAGCTGACACACACTGGTCCAGCCTGAACCTCACCAGCTCCAAGTTTGAAGAGTTCATGACCAGGTAATGAAGTCCTTAACACAGATACTGGACTAATTACTTCTCTTCACATTCCCCTATTCACTTTCATGTTCATCTTTACCTTGGATATGTTTATTTTGCAGCAAAAAATATGATATGGCTTTGATGTATGGTGTATATTTTGGGGGTTTCTCCCTTCAGGTGAAATGCATATTCAATAGGCCAGTCTAAAACTTCCACTTTTTTCCCCTGATGAAGTCTTTTATTGTGTTGTCAGTATGTTTAATAATATATTGTCTCATATTCATGTTTTGATCTCAAACCCAAATGTCTTATGTGTTCGTCAAAAAAAAAAAAGAGAGAATTGTGATTCGTCCACATTTGCACCTTTTACTAGAAGCTCAAACTGATAAAACTGAGTTATGTGCACTGTGTAGTGAGTTAAATCAGAAATTGGGATCTGATCATCTTAAAAAAAAAAACCCAAAACCAAAATTTCTGATTGATCCCAGATGCCTTTAACGTGACAATTTTGTTAGATTGAATTCACACAAAATGTTGCTACACTTCCCATTACTGAATGGGAAATTCAAAAAGTATTGAAAGGTTACTCAAATAAACATTTTTAAATAATGTCTTAAGCATCTCATCCTGATTCCTCCTTCTAGATTTGCAGGTAAGCCCCTGGTTAATTTTCACTTTTCCTATCAGGCACCAGGTCCATGAAAAAGAAGAGTTCAAAGCACTGAAAACCCTCAACATTTTCTACCAGGCAGGAACATCCAAGAACGGCAACCCCGTCTTTTACTACGTCACCCGCAGGTAAGAGATTTTAATGGTTCATGAACAGCATTGGTGAATTAGACAATCTGCAAATATTTAATAATTCATCTTTTTCAGAGCTCACTAACTTTTTATACACACAAGGCTGGTAATTATTAAGATTCATACGTGCGTTCATGTGATGGTTAACTTCCAAATAGAGTGCAGGTTTTAGGGTTTTTTTTTTGTTTAGGGGACAGTTTTATACACATACTCCATCTCCTGCCTTATTTTTACAGTATTAAAAAAAAAACTGTATTGAAGCCGAGACTGCTTGGTGTAAAAAATATTTTTAGTACATAAACTGCCACTAATGGATGTGTTATTTGTGTTAGTCTGGTGCTTCATTTAAGACCCTGTCCACCCTGAGTCAGACTTGCTAAATATGAACTTAAATATGCTATTTATTTAGACTTTTTGGTTGGATGATATTTTAATGTCTTTTTTATGCACTCTTGCTCTGTACATGCTGCCTTAATTTTCTGAAAGGTGGATCAAAAAAAAGTGGGTCAAATGGTGTGACCTCAGTTTTTGGTTTCATTTAGCTTGAAAATTTTTTTTTTTTCGAGGAACAAATTATTTAGTTTTAGCAATAGATACAGCTGTAAATCATCTGCATAGAATGAACTGAGAATGGGGAAAAAGAAATGGTCAGGACCTAGAATGGATCCTTGAGGAACCCCACAGGTAAGAATGTAAGGAAAGCAAATATTTACAGCCAACCAATTAAGTACAAGTAGTTATTTTAATGATATAAAGACATGTTAATGTTTTTTTAGATGCAGATATGCTCTTAGTAAATTTCCCAAATGACTAAAGATCTCTGAGAATGAGAGATGGATTAAAACAAACAAAAAAAAACCCTGAGGCTTTAGACTTAAGAAAGTTTACTGATGCGAAAGAACAACAGGACAGTGAGTTTCAGAGTTACAAAACTCTTTTTCATGCTAGTATTTATTGCATACCAATATTGTGAGACTAAAAGCCAAATGTAGACATTCTAATCAAGTTCAGAACCCGAAAAGTAGAAAATAAAGAAAAGGAAAGGATACAGAGAAGGATTCCATCAACCCAATCTACTCAGTTATTAGATTCTTATCAGCTGATATGAAGATTTGGGGCATTGACTAACTGCTGAGCAGGTTTGATAGATAGCTAGTGTGTCTGAGCCACTAGAATGGTGAGGATGATGAACACAAAAAAAGAAAAGAAGCAGAATTTTTCCACCTTTCATTTCTACAAATGGACTTGGTATCTTATCATGTATCGACCACATTCACTTTGTGTGTCTCCTGTTTGATTAAGCTGCATATAAACCAGATTTTGGTCCATCTACATGACCTTTAACTTAAAGAAACTATATAGACATGATACGTTCTTTTGAAATAACCAAACTTCCATTGTCATAACTGTACGGAAAGCATGCAACCATCTCCATCAGTTTACATCATGATAGGCATTTGATAAGGTTCCTTTGGATGCGCTGATGTTGATGGTTGTTCAGTTGACTAGCAATGCTCCTTAGAAATTTCCACTGGTTCTCCCAAGCTCTTGTGTTCTTTGTGGTGATAAGAAGAATCGATGGACTTGTTATGAAAGAACAGTACATAAGCAGCATCAACAAGTTCAGCAGTTACAGCACTCTAAATTCTTAGTTGTGTGTTAACATTTAGTTTAAGCACATTAAAAGAGCATATAAATACAAAGGATAGTAAAGCACATTCCCGTTACTGGAGAAAGAAAGTTGCTGTATTGACTTTTAATTCAGAATGAAACAAAACCGTATTCTATCCACCCAGTCTACTCAGTCATTAGATTCTTATTAGGTGATCTGAGGGTTTGGAGCATTCACTACTTGGCGCGCTGGTGTGAGAGATATCCGGTTTGTGTCCGAGCCACTACTTCATCAGCAGTGGAATGTAGAGGACAATGGACACGGTGAGAAAGAGCAGAACATTTCCACCGGAAGAGGTGAAGATAGTGGACCGAGCCCCACTGGTGCTTGAATGTGCATTGGATCCACCAGAACCTGATCCAGAGAGAGATGCATTTAAAATGGTTGATATGGAAGAAGTCATGGTGGTAGTGGTGTTTTGGTTTGGTGGAGGTGAAACACCCAGTCCCACCAAGCTGCACATTACAGCCAAGAACACCACGCTGAGCTTCATCTCGCTGTTCCTTCAAGCCTGTAGAATAAAACACAACAACTCATGGCACTTTGCCCTTTTATTTAATTATTTCAGTTTTTTCTTGCTAACGGTGCACACAGTTGATAAGGTAATACTGTAGTGCATCATGAAATAAAGAAAGTATGTAGGCAAATCCTAGTCTTTAATCATATTTTAAACAGAAAATCAACCAAAAATTAACCTCCAAGACTGTGACTAAAACATTTATGTATGACCCAAAATCACATTGCTACAGCCATGGAGTTCTATCTAGCTTTATAAATTACACTTTTTTTGCTGAAATTATTAAAAGAATGCCGTATTTTTTTTTTTTTTTTTTTTTTTTTTTTTTTTTTTTTTTTTTTTAATAAAGCTAGCTCATTTTTTCTGCAAATAAATGGTAGATGTAGCCTAGTTATACAAGCTACATCAGGTAATGTTACATCTCACCTTACCTTAGCTGTTTTAGATTTAGTACAGTTTTAGTACAGTTTTTTGGCGATAATATTAGTTTAGAGTTCACTAGTAGATCTTAAGATGTATAAAGCATTCATGTGTTGGTTAATATACAGTACAGATTTTAAGATGTTTAGATTAGCTGACAGTTTTAGCAGAAAGGAAAGGCTAAGGACTTGAATTAAGAACTTCTTGGCTTTTAAACACCAGTAAATAAATTCCGTGAACTTCATCTGTATTAGTGTAATTTTGCCCAAGTAACTGAGCTCAGTTGAGAGAAATTATTATAATATACATTTTCTAATTAAAAGATTGTAACTAAATACTGTATGTATATATATATATATATATATATATATATATATATATATATATATATATATATATAATAAACAACATAATGAGCATTATAAGGTAAACTTCTTACAAGCAAATGTTTGCATTCTTGATAACCTGTTACATTTCAGGACTTTTTTGTTTCAAATTAACCAATTTAATTAAATGTGTATTGGTTAATTTTTTTTTTTTTTTTTTAATTAAATTTTGAGGTTAGAGCACAGGTGATGTTAGAGCACAGACCTACTTTAGTTGCATTTCAGTACAGTTTTTTTTTTTTTTGCAAAATGCTGCAGCCTTTAATGCCTTTAATGCTACTCTTAATGAAAATCTTGTAAGCACAACAGTCCCATCTGTCATTATAATCATTATTTAGTAACACATTTTTCCCGAATTTAGCTTACTGTAAATAGGTAGTTTAAAATTCAATATTTATTCTGTTATTATCAGTATTGTAATGTTGTATGATGTTAGTTGCTCACCTGTTACACGAAAAACAAAAGATGTGTTGCCTTCTGTCTATGTGGACTGTCTTCTGGTGCTTTATAACGAGACTGACGTCATGTCAAATGACGCAAACACTTTGTTTTGCACGTGGGTACTGGAAACAACACACTTTCATTTGATTAGAGTTTTGGTTTTGCATTTGAAGATCATTTTGGTTGGCTTAAAATGAAAGAAATGGATAAACGTTGTGAACGTTGTACCGTGCATCATGATTCATAAAAATTTTGAGTAAAAACGTCTGTAGTTATATAGACAATATTGATGTATACGTAGAAAATTTATTCACAGATTGTGTTTCTGGTTGTCAGCAAGAATACTTAAAAATCCCTAGTGTAAAAAAAAGCTTAAACAAACATTATTGTTTAAACTAACCTAGTTATTTTTTTATAGGCTGTGTCACAGACCCTGAGAGTTCCCACAGACCCTATAAGGGACATTTTCAGGGTTATTTCTAATAATTTCAAATTTTTTATTGATTATCTCTAGATGAGGTAATGAGGTCTCGTTTAGACTATTAAGCAAATGAAAATAATAATCAGTTCTGTTCCAAAAATGTAATTTAAAAAAATCACATGCTATGAGATGCGATGAGGCACTTGTTCATGATGTTTTCTCATCAGCAGTTCAGAAATCTAGCTGGATCTCTTCCTCCCCCTTCTGGTGCTTTAGATACTTTTACGGATGGACTTGGGATCTTACCACACGTTGATCACTTTCTCTCAGTGCTTCAGATTTTGGTCAATATACATACACCTTTAACCTGAACTTTAATGTATAGAAGTGATACTTTCTTTTGAAATAAGCAAACAGATTTCCATTAGGATAATTGTACAGAAAGTATTTAATCTACATGACCCTTAAAACCATCTACATCAATTTACATCATGGTAGTTGTCTTTTAGATGTTCTGTAGACCTGTTAATATTTTTCCAGTTGACTAGCAATAGATACAGATTTATTCTTTAAGATAAACCCCTTGAGATGAACCATCTCGTTTTCATGCGCCGTAGAAAGTTCCTTTGGTTATTTACAGCCCTTGTGTCCCTTGAGCAGAAAAGAAGGATCATTGGTCTTGTTTTGAAATTGAAAGTCAGAAGTTCATACAAGTACAAGTAGTATGTCAATCATATAATTAATTGCTGTTACAGAAAAATAGAAAGTGATAAGCCTATATTGTATGATGTTATAATTTAGAAAGAAACAAAAAAGGATTCCATCAACCCAATCTACTCGGCTATTAGATTATTATTAGGTGATCTGAGTGTTTGGAGCATTCATTAGCTGCTGAGCCGGCGGGAAAGATAGCTGGTTTGTGTCCACTACTCCATCAGCAATGCCATGGAGAAGATGATCGACACAGTGAAAAGGAGCAGAACTTTTCCACCTGTGGAGGGGAAGCTGGTGGACAGAGCCCCACTGGTGGTTGTACCTCCGTAGCCTGATCCAGAGCTTGTTTGAGAGCTGCTCTGCAAGTTGGAAGTGGTGATGCTGAGAGTGGTCGTGAATGCCCTGGTGGTGGTGTCGGAGGACTGAATGGTGCTGTTGGTGCTGTTGGTGCTGTTGGTGGGCTTGTTGTTCTGCATTTCAACTCCCCCAAAAATGCTGCACATTACAGGCAAAAGCAGTAGAAACGTGGCCACGCTGAGCCCCATCTCGTTGTTCCTTCAGGCCTGTAGAACGAAACACAAAGACTTAGAGCACTGATTTCAGGTAGCGATTGAATTATGGAGAAACACAATTGTAACATTCATAACAGTACAAGAACGAAGTTTGTGGGTCGATCAGTGTATATCATCAGACTGAATAAACCGAAATTCAGCCCTTCAGCTTTTTTTCTTGTTTTTATTTCTTTTACCCTTGTAGTTTACTTTGTTATTTGTTGTAAAATAATTTTTAAAAAAATGACTATATTATTAGGTAGACCTAGCTATTGTTATTGTATCAAGCTGCTTTATTAATGATAAAGATTGATGTTATGGTTAATATACAAAATGTGGTATAGGTTGCAGATACTGTCAGCTCCAGAATTATTGGAGTTTTAATTAATTATAGTTAAAAATGTAAAATAAACATTACACACAATAATGTAACCAACATTCTACACCAGCAACAGTAGAGCATATACATTTACACGAAATATAAATGTTTTACGCAAACTAACTCTATTGTCACCTCAGACTATATTGTCTGTCATTGTATAAATAAGCAATAAAAAAAAAAAAAAAAAAAGCGTACATATAAAGTCCTTTTATCATCCATCACCACTGGGGAAAAAAGCCATGGATGGTTGTCTGCATAAGCCAAGAAATGGATATTAAAATACATAATCAGCTGAAAATACCTTTCAGGGCAGTAATGAACTATTTTAAAAAAGGAACGGTTTAACATTTTCTGGAATATAAATGTCTGAGCATATTGCCTTCATGCAATTTTCAAAAGCAACTTTTAAAGGCGTCCTCTGTAAGAACAAGATTTTTTTAGAACATTTGCACAAAAGAAACCCTACAAAATGCAGCACCTTAATTCCACTGAGCATCACTGGATCTACAGTACAGCGCAAAAAAAACCAAACTTTATGTAAAATGTTAAATAAATGTAACACATGTACAAAATGTACATAATGTTAAACTTTATGTAAAATGTGGCTCAGGGGCTCTTGTGAAGGCTGATCATGAATTGGCATTATAAATCTCACTAGTATTTAAAAAAATAAGTATTAATATTTAGCCCAAAGCCTGTTTACTTTGTTTGTAGATGGATCCTTTAAGAAGATAATGCCTCTAAACACACATTGAATTTAACACAGAAAAATAAAATAGACCAGAGACTGCCTTTACAAAATTCCAGTGACTGGATTTGAACCTTATTAAAAACCTGTGTGATTTGTAGAGGGTCATCCACATGTACACACCTAAGAATATAAATGATCTTAAATCATAAGTGATCTTATTAATGATCTTAAATTAGTGGATCGTCCAAGATCTTCTGCAAGTGTCTCCAACTTCTTTAGACACTACAGGAAGGGGCTCAGCGCTGCCATTTTGTCAAGTGGAGGCTAGAAATAGTAATTGTGGGGTGCCAATAATTTTGCACTCAACCTATTTTTGAGCATGTTCATTTTCTTATGTTTTATTAAAGTTTAATTAATAGACATAATAATATAGAATAAAAGATAGATAAGAAAACAGCATTTTTTCTGGAGCCTTTTAACAGCTCGCTTTCAGATCCTAATGGAAAACCTGCATGTGAGCTAAATGAGTGAGTTTTTTTTAAAGGCACATAAAAACATAAAAAAAAATGTCTATAAAACATAAAAATGTGGTTTGTATAATTAGATTGATTGATTATAATTAGAGTGATCGATTTGCCTTTAGATTACATTTGTTCAAATAAAGCAATTTCTAACATGTTACTAAACATTTAATAATTAACATTTCTCAATTCACGTATTCCTAGATTTCTAGCCAATTCACATATAGCTAGATTTTTCAAAGGACATTTAAACAAAAAATGCTAAAATATACAGTTTTCATGAAGGGTGCCAGTAATTTTGGAGCTGATGGTACATACATACAATTCTCCTACAGTAGATTTCTTTATTCTTCTTTTTCTTCTTTATTTTTTCTACATATAAATGTCTTTACAAGCTCCAGCAAATTTATTTTACAATTTTTCACAACGTACTCGATGCACCTGTGCTAAATTTGCATGATCAAAGTCTCTCTAAATGAACGAAATGATCGTTCATAAATATTGTGTGTTTGTACTTTTAACTATAGATTGATTAACACAAGCAAAGCATTTGGCTTGTGAAGGTTTCTGAATAATTAATTATTCTTAAAGTTTCAGAACTTCAGAAAAGGCAGCCTATATTTATGTTTGTTTTGAAACCTTGTTTGTGTTTTCTGTCTTAATCCAGATCTTTAAATGAAATGTAAGTGCATCTTTTTAACATCCTGATCCTCTTTTGTTGAAACCCAATTGCAGTAAGTTAATACTTTAGAATTCGGCAGTTATAATGTTGTAAAGTATGACTGTAGGATGTAGATCACTCACCTGTTATGCAGCAGTTGATGAGGTTAAGGCAAATATAAGTCTTGGAGTGTCACCTCCTGTTCTGTGTTATCTTTGCTGTTGTGTGGCATTTTATAGCCAGACTGACATCATGACACATGACGCAGATGCTACGCTTTGCTTTGCACTTAACTAGTTGAGCCAGAGCAGAGTTTCATTTGATTAAAGCTTTGTTTTTGTTTTGCATTTGGAGATGTGGTGGCATCTAAAATGTGGTGGCACCGAAAATTAAGTAGGTCTTAAAACTTCTTGAAAGTATCTTAACTTATAAGATTAACTTATTTTAGGTTTAGAATAAGTAACTTGGTTTGATTGATTAGATGATTGATTAGAAGATGTCTTATAGTGAAGATCTTTATGTGAAAAGAAAATTTTTATTTTTTATTTTTATTTATTTTTTTATTTTATTTAATTAATTTATTTTTTGCATACCCTTAATATCTCTTGAACACCTGCATTTTTAGAGGCCATCTTATAATATAGTCTTTTTTGTTTTTCATCAGTTAGCAGCAACTGTTGGCACGGGATATGAAAAAAATTAAATGAAATAATAGGATGTGCTGGATCAAGTGCTATTTTATAAACTGCTGAATAATGATGTGAATTTTACAATGATTGATTAATGTAATTAATGACTAAGATTAAGTAGGACTATTCGTGTGGATTTATTTTTAATGCTTGCCATCTTCAAAATTATATAGCATTTTGTTAGTCTTTTTATTTTTTATTACGTTTGACAGCAAAGACACGTGCTATTTCCTTCAGATCGCTTTTCTGTCCCTGTTTTTTTCCGGGTTTAAAAGGCAAGTGTTTGTGTCTACTCAAGAAAAATCTAGCAACCTTGGAGGTGTGAATGACATGCAGGAGATTTGCATAGTCTGAGTGAAGAAGCCAGAAAATCGTCATAAGCAGGTGTGTAGCCAAACTACGAACACAAACAACTTTGCCCGTGTACTCAAGACACCAATCAAGCCACACTGCAGGGTGTTATGAAAGTTGCTTATTTGCTGCACAGAAAGCTGATTTATCTCTGGCTTTTATGTATTATCCATTCGACTGTGAGGAACTTGATGATGAGTGCTTCAGAGGGAAGTTTTTCCCCCACAAAAGCTAAAGAACATAACTATATAATTGTAGTCTATGGAAGATTTTGTAAATATCATGGTATAATACTGTATACACCTAAAATCAATAAGAATAACACACCATTCAGAGATGACCTTGTTCAACCCATTGGCTCATCAGAAGTACACTAATTTGGGTTTCTTCCTCCCCCTGCTGGTGTTTCTGTGGAAAGTGGAACTGGAAGATACACAAACATTTTACTTTTAAATCGAGGGCCTGGTTTTAGTTTTTCCCATAAATCTGCCAACGTGTTGGCCGGGACACGCACCCATTTTTGGATTCGAAAAAAGTGATATGTTTTTGTAAATAAGCACACAGATCTCCGGTGTCACAAATTTAAAAACAAACTTCATTTAATCTTCAACAGCTATACAACCAGAGCAGCCGTGCCGGTAAACTACATCAATGTGCAAGTCATTATCAGAGAAATCTCAGATAAGCAAAGTTTATAGTAGTTAGCAACCGAGATACCATGTTGTTGTTGTTTTTTTATTTGTAGCGGAGTGTAACTATGGAGATAATCAACCACACTGTGAAAAAGTGAAATGCAATACAACAAGAGGAATACGCCTCCACGGAAATTATACTTTCAGTTAAGCTTATTGCCGTGATTGGACAGTGATTGCATATCAGTATGACATGGCTGCAACACACTGTTGATGGGGGAATTCAGGGTTTAATTCTTTAAAAACCTACACCCTAAAATTTTTCACTAAAAAGATAAAGATGAAGTGAACCTTGTCCTCATGTTACAAATGTAAATCTTTACTGTCTGTATTGCATTTCATGATTTTCCCCGGTGTGGTCTCTGTTCTGTTTGGTACAGAATCTTCTCCTTTTGTAAATGCAGGTCAGTTTTCCCGACATGGATTAAACCTAATGCTGAAACTACTAATTTTTCAAATCAAAAATTCATGTTGTCACTGTGATCTTACTTTTCATTTTCAAATAAATAATATAGAAACAGTTCATTTGTAAGATTAATAGAATTGAAGTCAGGAGCATTTACAGAGCATGGAGATTATTGAAAATGCGATGCGATCAGGTATGTTTTTGGAACTTTTACAAAGATCATGATGGAAGCAAAGCTATAGAGGTGTCTCACATGACATGGTCAGTAATTATCAGAAAGAGCACACTTAGCGAGACTGTGAACATAGACCGTGCTGTGTTATGTGGACTTGCATTTCTTCCCAGCTTCTGATTGGTTCTTCTGACACTCCTAGTGCGAAGAGTGGTTGTCCTGCGTGTGCTTGAAGTGGAGACTCCACCAGTAGTGAGGAGATCCTCTGTGACTGGCATATCTGTCGGGATATGCAGGCTTGTAGCAGAAAGGCTTTCTGTGGAGGTCAAAAGAAAACCATGCCCAAAAGATTCATCTGGATAACTGGAGTGTTTTGGAGCTTTCCTGGTGTACTCAGTGCCAGTGAGCACTTCTTCCGACCTGTAATGAGTGGTCACACCAGACAGGAGACGATTGAACTCCCATCCCACTCTACCATGTGGAGCAAGTGTGTAGGAGGCAAAGTACCACCCTGATGTCACCCTTGCAAGCTGAGCGTCTCCACATATTGACCCTGTGTGGCACAGGCAACCCAGCACACTGGCTGAAGTGTGTCTGGCCCAGTCCAGCAGATACCTGATGTTGAAGTCGTCTTCACAGGCCCAAGGGTTGTCTCCTAGTGTGATAAGTCTTAATCCATGAAGTTTCTCGAAGGCACCTTCACACACTGTGGAAAAGCGATTGGCATGTAGGTAGAAGTGTGATAGCCTGGGTAGGCGGTCTAACGACCCAGGCAGGATCTGTACCAAGGTGTTGTGCGACAGATCTACCATCTCCAGGTTTCGGGGCATGTTAGTAGGCACAGTCCAGAACTTGTTGCAGCTAAGGTTGAGAGCCTTCAGGCTGGGTAGCGTATTGTTGATGAACACAACACGCTCCAGCCTGTTTGCAGACAAATCCAGTAGACGCAGGTTCCAGTGGTATGCTGTGTCGTTTTTTTCCAGAAGGCGGATACGGTTGCCTGAGGCGTAAATCTCCCACAGTGAGCGGGGCAACAAGGCAGGCATGCGGGAAAGTCGGTTGTGAGAGACATCCAAGGTGCGGAGGTGGGTGTAGGGGGCCAGGACATGGTCCAGGTCAGCCAGACGGTTGTGGGACAGGTTGAGAGAGTGGATGTTGAGCTGGAAGCCACTGGGGAGGGTTCTCAGTCCTCTCCAGGAGCAGTCCACCTCTCTGTCGCTTTCGCTACAGGAACATACCGAGGGACATGCTGCATTGACGCACCTGGGCAAAAGCAGCAGCAGCAGTATACAGGACAGTGGAGCAGCTTCAGGCATCTTCAGTGCACACCTGTGGGAGACAGTGAATTGACTCATTGTTGGTATACGCTTTGTAGTTTGAGTACCATCTGCACAATTTCACAATCAGCCTCCTTGCACGTTTTACCAAAAGCCATTTTCAGCTACCATCTTGATGAGGGTTGGATCACTTTTGAGTAGTGAATACTTACAAATACACACTAAAGAGCTGGCAATATCTACAGTTTAGTTTTAACATTTAAAATTTTTGTAAATGTTTTCTTACTGGAGCTATCTGAAAACTACACTTTGTGCTTTTTCAGCTAAATGCAGTGAACTAGGTAAACTTTTATGTGTGAATTTATGTATCTAGGTCTTGTGACCTGTGAATTTATGAATCTACATCTTGTAAGCCAGTAGAAACCAAAAGGTTGGGACTGTGGTATTTTTGATTGGTGTTATTTGGTGCAGATAAGGGGGAATAATTTGCTATCTAGTCCAAGGTGTGTTTTTTTTCCCTCAGCTTGCTTGTTAGCAACGCTGCCACCTCTGCACACTGGATCCTTCAAAAATCCAGCAGTTCTTGACAAAATGTTGACTGCCATCCACCCCATTCAAAGGTATTCTTACTTTTTGTTTTAGAGAGGTTAAACATTTGATTTTGTTCATCAGTGGAGCCTGAGGAAGCACTAGTGTTTGCAATAGATGCATTTTGGGACATGACCCAGTACGTACACTGGTGAACGAGTCGCAGCAAACTGGGTGACTTGCTCTTTATAACAACACAAAGACAAATTGAGCTAATAATGCTTGATGCTCATGGTGGATGATGTGGGTTCTACTGCAGCATCACTGATCCTCTTAGTACTGCATTTAACTAAAATTTGGTGAATTCATTTGTGGCAGCCGATGTAATGAATGTTAACTGGTCAGAGGAATTACTTCACAGCATGTGCTATTGATTGCTGGAGAGCTGATCCCTGCTGTAGTAAGCTGTCTAAAAGAATGATTAGGGAAAATGTTGGCTTTGCATGTTAGATTGCTGACCGATAAAGTTATTGATGATGCATTGCTCTACTGTACCTAATCTGGGATACTACTGCATTGTGAATCACTCACCTTCTCTTCATCTCTCGCCTGTCATTTCTTTGCCCCTCCAGTTGCTTTCCCTCCCCCTTTTGTCCTCCTTTTACAAGACTATAAACTGCAGCTGTTATTTTGTTCCCGTCTTGTCTTAGAAAAGATAATTCCAGTTCTTGGGCACAGTGGTGCAGTGAGAGGATGTACAGGCACCTGCGCTGATCCAATGCAGCAACAACAGAGTCCGAACTCGTGCTGTCAGTGGAGCGGAAAGATGTGTGCGTATGTGTGTGTGAGTTTGGAAGAGTGGAAGAGGAGTGGAGGGTGGGCGTTGCAGAAGGAGAGAGAAGTGCAGAGTTGCCCCTGCTTGCATGCTGGCGGAGAGGCAGAGAAATTGCTGACTTCATTGTTTCTACTTTAAGATCCTCCCACATCACATCTCCCCTAAGTTATTTGCTTCGACCTCTACTTCTTTAATGTGATGGAGGTTTAGTTGTTCTCTGTGCATACAGGGCAGCTCTAGGAATTTTGTTATACCTAACCTTTGACAAAAAAAAAGTCTTGTGATGCTCTCAACTGACATGTAGTTTTTATCTGTTTATAATTACATCCACAAAACAAGTTAGTTCCGGTTATCACTTACGTTATAGATATAAAACAGTCTCTCTTTTTTCCTTTCTCTTGAAAGTAATAAGACAAAAGTGCAGCCTGTCCTATTACTGATAACTTCTCTTTCCTGAAGCTGAATTGACACTGGAGACTCCTTCCTTAAATTATGAAAACGTTTGACAAACAAGTCCCGGTGAGTTAGCATTACTGTAGAAATGATAATGTATTAGAATTAGAGCACAATGTTATTTTCCTGTCATTTGCCTTGCAGCCAGCCCTACTCTCAGAGCTGCTGTTATAGAACATTAATCAACACGTTTTGACCAATTAGAATCAAGATTGCACCAGAGATGCCCGGCTCCATTCAGTCACCATCACCATCCAACTTTTGACCAGTGCCCTGTTTTGAATTGCTGTTTGAATTGGAAATTTGAATTGGAAATCCTTTACACCCGTTTTGTAGCAATCAGTAAACTCACGTTTGTTTAAATGGAACAGAACAAACATGATTTCTATGCACAGTTATAGCTTACTGGTTATTTGCAGTCCCCTCACATTCTTATGCTGGCAGGCAGGTAAACGTACAAAAGGAAATGTGCCTGCATGTGTATGTGTGTAGTAGAGAAAGGAACAACCCAGGACGGAAGTTTTGAATGGCCTTTTATTGGTACTTTGTCTCCTGACGGCTGTTCTTTTAGAAAAGCGGAATTCTTTAAGAGCTCTTCCGTGCAGCCCAGCAGTGCCACGTCCTCTGCTTACTAATCCGGTCCCCTCTCAGTTTGTATGGGTGAGTGTGGAGCTCTTTGATGGGACCAAATATCCTCATAATAATACAGGTTTTTTGCTACAATACAAGAGACAAATAATACCTTTTACTTTAGAGTAAAGGTTAAGGATCATGAGGTATTGTCCTGCAGGTGAATAGAAATACCCCGCAAATACAAGTGCATGTTTTTTTCTGTTGTGGCCACAGTGACCTGCTCACACACCAAATTTATGGGAAATAGGGACATTCTTTTAAGTGTATGAAGGCTTTCCAGGTCATGTTCAAGTTTCTTATATTGATCTGGAAAAGTATGAAAATTCAGAAAGTCTCTAAATCTGTTGTCTTTAGACATTACTTTATTTTAGCTTATTAGCATTGCTAATGCACATCACAACTAATAGGTTAACTCACTGCAATACAATCAGACACCTTGAAAAGTAGAAAGAAAACTGAACATAACTGGACTGGAGAAGCTGCGGAAAATCCATCAGACAGAATACACTGTCAGTTAAAGTACCTTTGCTGAACGAGTGTGCCTACTACTGACACTGCCTCCTGACACTGTAACTTGCCAAATCTAGCCAGTGGCATTATTCAAATTTGGAGTTACATCTCTGCATTTGCAGCTTTTAATGAAAGTTGCTTCATCATAGATAACATATTCATCATCATTTTTGCCCAGATTACAGAACCAGATTAAAAAGAGACAAGACATTTTGAGATATATTTATGTATCCATTTCTTGACTTTCAAAAGCACTTAAAAAAAAATCACATTGTTGAGTGTCTGTATACAGTTGAGCTTGCCACAGCTCAATATTCAACACTTTTTATTGACTCTATGCATTACAACTCGCAACAGAACGTGGAATTTTCAACAGTGATTTGCTTGAGTCATTTATTATTTTCATAAGCAATACATTATTCAGTTACGTTAGCAATTACATTAAGTCATCTCTAACTTCGGCACAAAGCTCTGATAAATTGGTTGCCCAGAAACAAAAGCAAAACTACACACATACACAGAATTTGGCTTTGAATTTGATTCCACTGGCAGTCAGAGCTGCGTGTGTTTTGGTGATGCCAAGATGATTTCTATTCTGCCTTTTCCAAATCTTCCATCTTCAGATCTGTTTCGCCAGACTGGTCGACTTTTTGGGTGGGTGCGGTCACGCTGGTGTCATTGGTTGAATTTTTGTTCTCTTCGGTGGAGACCTGGTTTCCGACTTCGGCAGCTGCTTCGACCACCTCCTCTGGCTCCTGTGGCTCATCTGGATTTGTCTCAGTCTCCACTTTCACTGAGCTGCAGTCCTTCAACATTATATCAGTTTCAGAAAGCCCGCCATTTACACTGTTTCTCCTGGTTGTGGACGATTTCATCACGACCAGCTGGTCGTTCTTGGTGCCTTGGCAGCGTTTGCAGGCCAGGCACGTAATGATCACCAGCATCAAAAGGCAGGTTAGCAAGAGGGATGCAATTATCAACCATAGTGCCATTTCCTTTTTGTCCTTGAGGTTGAATAGGCAGCCTGCTTCCTTACAGGGCTGATCTGACACTTGTTTGCTACTGCTGAGTGGAGTGGTCGTCATCGTAGTTGAGGTTATGGCCGGTGTCGTTTGTGTTGAAGCATTTGTAGTCAAGGTCGTAGATACGTTTGTGGTGACTGAAGATGTGTTTTGTGCTTTTAGTCCTTCCAGACTCACAAGCAGAATGAAGCACACAAAATGGTACATTTTGGAATCTGTCAGGTATCTGTAAGACAGTTAGAGAAAAAGGGTTTTCTAAATGAATGGTGCCCTGGGAAAACCCCTCACACAGTGGAATTTTGAATTATTTTCCTATTTACTATATACAGGTTTTCTTCAACTGAAATATGTTTCTCATTTGCATTTATCTCAACCACAAGAAAAGTTATGAGAGACTTAAAGATTCTTTTCCAACTCCAATAAGATACATCAACTATATTTCTTTAGCATTCAATTTAACACAGTAAAAAAGAATAAAAAAAAAATACATTTGACCATGAAAATATTTATCCTCATAACAGTGTTTCATATCCAACAGCCATTCTTTCAGCCTCTGTGTTCCACATGCTCCTTATATATCTATATTATATAAGTACTATGTAACTTTATAGAAAGCCTAGGTAAGTAAGTTAGAAAAAAATTCTACATCATTTCTACAAAATAATATATATATATATATATATATATATATATATATATGATTGAGTCAAAGTATGTTATAGAAAATATGAAAATGGCTGCCAGACTTCAGCCACAGCACCATCTGACGGGTCCCTACACTTACATGAATATTTATTTTTCCTCCTTTTTTTAATGAGCCATTTTCATATGCAAATTCTATTTCTACTATTTGGGGAAAGCAGTTATGTAGTTGGTCTAACACATTTTGGAATGTAACATTTCACCAAGCCAAAAGTCTCACAGTCTGGCTGTAACCTGTTTATCTTTTTTTTATAGACTTTTATATAATAGCAACTCCTTACAAAAATCTACTCAATAATGCAAATATTTGTTAATTTGATTTTCCAGTGGTGTTCATGTTTCTAAATGTGCGGCGCAAGAGCCTTAGTGTGAGTCACTGCTTTACATTCTACTTTTTACATCCTGTTTTAATACTCTGTGATGATTCCGAGTACTCGTACGGCGAGGTGTCGGAGCAGCAGTGCCTGATCCCTACTGAATTCAATAACATTCTAAAGATATAAGCTTAATAATCCTCAACAGATTTTTTATTCTTTTAGTGAATTAATGAGCTCTAACTTTTGGAATATTGGTCTGTTGAGTTTTAATTTATCCAAATCCACAACTGAATTGTAATTACAATGAAATTAAGAAATAAAATTGTATTTACCTTATTAAAACTTTTAATGTAATTTGTAAAGTCACATAATATATCTAATTTAACCAGAGAAAGAAGTACTCAAATTCTTTACTCGGGTAAACGTGCTAGAAAACGACTAAATCTAAATACTTCTTCTGGTAAAAGTTGAAATAGAGCTTCAAATTCTTCAAGCATAAACATTTAAATTGACTAAGGAATAAATGTTAAAGTACAAAAAAGATTTACAAATCGCATCCTGATCTGGTTTTACTTACTGTTGGTAAATTAGTGCCTCTTTCACCAAGGAACCGAGAAACCAAGAAACATGGGAAAAGATTGAATAGCTAAGGGTAACTACCAACAGCTGTATTTTTAAGCAGTCAAATAGCTTAGCTAGTCAAAATACAAAGTGCTGTGATAAATACAAAGTATATATTAAATAGATGGTTTATAGTGGTATATATTAGGTCTCATTATCATCATATTTGTCAGGAATTTAGACTCCTTGAAGCTGTTTGATACTAAAAAAGTTTATTAGGTGAAAGAAATAAAAAGCACAGATTAAAATAAATAAATAATAACCAGACTCAAGTAGAGCAGCAAATGAATTGTATTTTATTACCACCCACCTCAGCATTTATCCTACTGAAAGAATTAAATCCAAAAAGCGAACTCTGGTGTAGGTTAAGGTAACAGATGAAGAGCTGTTACTTACCTCTAAATCTTTGACTGCTGTTTGTGACCTCTTAAGACCACCAGGGAGATGTTATCGGATGAAGTCAATGTGTGAACTGTGAAGCAGCTGGTGATGAGCATAAGGAGATATAGCTCGGGCTGCACAGAATAGCACAGACAAGCGACACGTTTCCTGTCCCTTTTTCACTTCTGCTGTGGTTTTATTGGAAATATTTTTAAATCTGCATATAGCATGAGCATGCCATGTGTGGTTAGGTTCATACTTTGCCCTCTAAATGATTCAGTGTTACTCGGGTCTCATGTTATGTGATCCTTGTTGTATAATTTGTTCAGTGACACTGGCCTTGGGAAGGCCCTATATAAATTAAGCTGCTGCTGAAGATGATGTTGGAAAAAATGCTTTTTTCTGTTAATGAGCTCATTTTAACAATAATTACAGGGAATGTAAGAATTTGATGGATATGATAAACTTGATGGAATAAAATCTACTTGTATAAATGAACAGAATTACAATGGATGCACTCTGGAGGAGCTCTCTTCATTCATATGACATATATGTTAGAGCATAAATCTAAATTCTAAATGTCTAGTCACAGTAAGAAAGGTATGTCTGACGCTGTAGCACCTCAGTGACATAGAGGTGGGGTTTATTTTCCTACACACGTTCTAACATGAAGAGCAGAGTGCTTAATTCTCTAGCTACAAAGAGATTATGAGTAAATCATTAGAGTATAATTTTAGAGCAGGTTTATCAAATGATTATTAAATGTGCCCCAAATATTTGCACCTGCAAATAATTTGTAGGCATCATGCACCTCAATCTTGTTCCTCTTTCATTATTTTAGGGAAGTCACCTCTGTTAGAAAATTGCCCATTTACTGTAAAAAGAAACAATATTTGCATATGGAATTAGCATAAACAGGATGATGATGCACTGAGCCAACAAGCTGTTAGGGGAAATGAAATTGGACCATCTTTTTATAATGTGACAAAATTAAATGCTTTACAGGGGAATCTTGTCAGCTTTTTTGACTGTCTTTCTCCAGCTAGCTTGATAAGCATGTTGGTTATTATAGCTAGCTGGAAACAGAACTGAGTTTTACCTTGTATAAAAATCTAAAAATATCCCTAATAATATAAATATCTGTAAAAAACAAAAAAAAAAAGGAATTACTTTCTTAAACCCTGTACAAAGATGTTCCAAGGGCAAAAGATCAAAACATCTTCGCTCAAAAACAGTTGGAGTGACAACATGTACAGGAACACAGGGACACAATTATCTATGTGAAACATGAAAATCAGCCTAGCATAGCTGCTCGTTGTGTTGATATTTGATCAGGGAAAAAAAAAAAAGGCTTAGAGATATTTTCCCCGTTCAACCCTTCTTCTAAAACCTGTCTTATTTTTCCAAACTTATTAAGCCTAGTCATCACGGTGAACGTTTTCCCTGCTTACTCCTCTTCAGGTTCAAAACTGGCCAGATTAACGGAGACTTGCTCATCTACCATGTGCTGCTCACCCTCAAGCCCTACTACGCCAAACCATATGAGATAGTGGTAGACCTGACCCACGCCGGCCCCAGCAACCGCTTTAAGACTGACTTCCTCTCCAAGTGGTTTGTCGTCTTCCCGGGGTTCGCCTACGAGAACGTAGCAGCCATCTACATCTACAACTGTAACACGTGGGTGCGGGAGTACACGAAGTACCACGAGAGGCTCCTCACTGGCCTGAAGGGCAGCAAGAAGCTTCTTTTCATCGACTCACCAGCAAGGCTGGCTGAGCACATCGAGCTGGAGCAGCAGAAGCTTCCAGCTGCCACACTGAGCCTGGAGGAGGATCTCAAGGTGTTTCACAATGCTCTCAAACTGGCCCACAAGGACACCAAGGTGTCCATCAAGGTGAGCTGGCGAGGAGCAAGAACGTTTTGAATTGTTCCTCTGAAGCATGTTATACAAGATTTGATATTTTAAAGACAATTATACCACAGCGCTGCTGAATGCTCGATTCTGATTGGTCTAAAGGTGTTTTGGGTTTAATTTTGTATAACAGCAGCTCAGATGGTAATTCTGGCTGCAAGGGTTAATAAGCTTCTGTAGCTGCTATAGTGAAAGTGAAGAGACGAACTTCCACAGCATTAAATGTGACTGTAAACAGATAAAAGCTGATGTGTCATTCTTTAATATAAAACTGTAATCATTGGTGAATTGCTATAGTAAAAAAGGATTAAAATATTTTGGGACATTGGAAAATAATCAGCTTCGGAGTGTTAAGTGGAGCTTTCATGTTGGGCTGCATCACACCACTGCATCACTGATTATTTTTCTCTAACAGCGCACATTGTTATTTTATTCCTAACATGACAGTTAATAGAAAATTGTGTTTAAAATTCAGCATGATATAAAGTATGCATGTTTCTCTCTGCCCCTCTTCAGGTGGGCTCCAATGCTGTGCAGGTGACCTCAGCAGATCGCACACGGGTCTTGGGCCAGTCCGTCTTCCTCAATGATATCTACTACGCCTCGGAGATCGAGGAGATCTGCCTGGTGGACGAGAACCAGTTCACGCTGACCATCGCCAACCAGGGCACGCCGCTCACCTTCATGCACCAGGAGTGCGAGGCCATTGTGCACTCCATCATCCACATCCGCACACGCTGGGAGCTCTCTCAGCCCGACTCCATCCCACAGCACACCAAGATTAGGCCCAAAGACGTGCCAGGGACGCTCCTCAACATCGCCCTCCTCAACCTGGGCAGCTCCGACCCTAGTCTCAGGTCACTAACAGTTAGCACACTCATTAAGTACCATGTGTGCTTTACACCATAGCGCTGTTGAATTCTTGATTCTGATTGGTCAGAAGGTGTTGCTTAATTAATCTTGTATAACAGCAGCTCTGACAGTAGTTTTACGTTTTAATACCTTATCATTTCCATGGTAACAATCTACACAAGGACTTGTGTGTGTGATCAGTGACATGGTGAAGTTCTAACTAAGGAGATGTTTACCATTTATGGAAGGAGTCTCCAGTGTCAGCTCTTTTTTTTTTGTTTTATTAACTGTAAGAAAGAGGAAAAAAGAGAGACTGCTGAGGGAATGACTGCTGCTGTAATGTAACTGATAATATGAAATTGGAAAATGATCAACTTCATTATAGTAACAGTAACTCTGCTTCAGTCCACTACATCACACCATTGTGTCGTTGATTATTTTACAATTACATCACGTCCCAGTTGTTTTATTCCTTTGTTTTGTATATGAGTATTTACCCTCAGTGAAAGCTGTAATGCAGTATTTATAGGATACTTGTGGTTTTGAGTTTGGGTGTGTTAATCAGATACCTAAGACTTGTACTTATTTTTATGTAGTATTGATTTTCCACTCTTCTCACACTCTTGTGTGTGTGCAGGTCAGCAGCCTATAATCTCCTGTGCGCCTTAACTTGTACCTTTAACCTGAAGATCGAGGGCCAGCTGCTGGAGACGTCCGGTCTGTGCATCCCAGCCAACAACACACTCTTCATCGTCTCCATCAGCAAGACTCTGGCAGCCAATGAGCCCCACCTCACGCTGGAGTTCCTCGAGGAGTGTATCTCCGGCTTCAGCAAGTCCAGTCAGTGCCTCTCAGTGTTCTTCTTTTGTTCTTTTTTTGTAATTCTGACAAGGTCAGTGTGTCTAACGAGGCTGTAGAGGATCTCAGACCGCTCCTCAATCCAGAAACTGAGACATACATTATGTGTCCCACTGTCTCTTTGTTGATTTGTTACTACAGTTACTACAGACAAGTCTTAACCTCCTGGCAGAGGCATCCAGGTATTGGGCCGAAAATTTTGATGATACTTAATTGTGGAGTTTTGAAGCTGAAAAAATGTGTTTGAATAAGAATTTCATATATTTGAATTATTTACACAACACATTCATTAAAATAATTTTTTAATTTAATATGTATTTGTTAATTATGTAATAAATGTACATTTTTATCCATTTTTCCCCTTTGTTTTGAAATTACTAGGGGTAAGATTTCAGATTTTTAAAGTTCAGAACCCTGAATACAAATCCCCAAAATTTTGGATTCTGAATTTTTAAAGTCTGAAATCTTAACCCTAGCAAATTAACAAAGGAAAAAGCATGGATAAAAATGTAAATTTATTAAATACACCACAGAAAAAACAATATTTTTTATTTCATTTTATGTGTAATTAATTTAAATACACAATATTCATATTCAAATACTTTTTGTAGTGGAGCTTCCAAGCTCCATACCTAGTAGTATTTAGAGCAATAGGATTTTTGCTGAGAAACATTTAAAAATATTAATTATTTATAAAGCTGACAATTCTTTTGCATTTACATATAAAAGTTGTTTGAGGGTGTCACTAATTTTTCAAAGAAGTTTTGAATTTAGTTTTGTTTAAGTGTAAAAATTGATTCACTTTATACAGTCATTTTTGCACTAATAATTCAGGAGCTTTGGAGCCATCTATAGTGATGAAACATTTACTCATAAGTAGCTTTTCAAAGCAAGGCAAGTCCTCACAACTGCTGGCATAGCACAGCTAATCTAAAAGCACTAACCAATGAAAATATTAGAATTGTACAAAAATTGTGCAAATGATATAACATTTGCGCTGCTTTGCTATGTAATTTGCAAAATCTGTTAGCAGAATGACGCACATTATGGGCTATATAGTCCAGGAAATATAGTAATTTACCATCAGTTTTCTCATCTCTGATTTTGTATCACTTTTAAAACAGACGTGTATATCAGTAGCTGTTATTGTTGAGGAAATTGAAACACATGTTTCTTAGATTTCTTTGTGCTGTGTGCAGGTATCGAGTTGAAACACCTCTGTCTGGAGTACATGACTCCCTGGCTGCTCAACCTGGTCCGCTTCTGCAAGCACAACGACGATGCCAAGCGCCAGCGGGTCACCGCCATCCTGGACAAGCTCATCACCATGACCATCAACGAGAAGCAGATGTACCCGTCCATCCAGGCCAAGATCTGGGGCAGTTTGGGCCAAGTACGACATGCCATGATTCTAGCAATATAATTTATCATATCAAATTACGTCTATATTTGTTCGTTCAGACGCTTGGCTTCTGAATGTTATCTTTATAGTTTCTATTCTATTACATCACCTGAATATAGGGATTTATCCACAGGTCTATTCTAGTAGGAGCAGTTATTCCTCTAGACTCAACTCTGATCTATAATCTCTTCAAGCATTTCTTTCCTATGTTTGATTATTTGGTTGTGTCAGGGTTCTCAGGGCTTTGGGGAGACGATGCAAATTTTCGCTGTAGAAAAAAATCCCCAACCTCCAGGGTGGCATGTCTGTCACACTGTAACACCTGTCCAGCTGAACATTTAAACAAACAACACATTTGACATTTAAATAATTTGTCTGCCAATAAATTTCACCTTGGACTTTCACACGGCACTGTTGAATTGAATTGTCACATCTGATTGGTCAGAAGATTCATTGAGGTTGATTCATTTTCTGTAATAGTAGCTGTGACAGCTACTATGTTCTGATACACTACGTTTCTATAGCAGCAGCGAAAACAAGGACTTGTACGGTAATATTTTGGGTGTTTATTTGAGCCAGAGAGTTTTTTCCTTCCCAACCTTCCAACCATGGAATCTGTATTTATTAAAGTTATCAGTAAATGCCAGTTGACATCAGTTAAGGGCATAGAAACTTTGATAACATAGTAACTTTTGACAATATTAGAAGATCATAGACTCCCTGACTATGTTTTATGGACCCCACTTTGAGAAAAATGGACTAAATAACTTTGGGTAAATTGAAGTGGCAAGTTAAAGAGGAATAAAACACTTCAGGAAGTGATATTATATGATTATTTTTCCTATAACATCACATCCTGTTGTGTTTTATTCCCAACATATAGTATCTGTGCTAATACATTTTTTCTAGGTAAAATGTGTAGGCATAAAATGAAAGACGGTGGTTGTCACAGCTCACTCCGTCTCTGATCCTCTTTTGTCTGCTTCAGATCACAGACCTGCTGGACGTGGTGTTGGACAGCTTCATTAAGACCAGTGCTACAGGAGGACTGGGCTCCATCAAGGCAGAGGTGATGGCAGACACTGCTGTGGCTCTGGCCTCTGGCAATGTCAAGCTGGTGTCTAGCAAGGTGAGACACACACACACACACACACACACACACATACACACAATGTCAAAATATTGCATAATCAGAATTTTCACGTGGTAGGTAGCTGAGCATTAAGGTTCCATTTTTAAAAGTGTTCTACATCATCCACTAATCTCAAATGTGATTGGCTGAAAGCTGCGTATATTTCGTGACATCATTAAGTGCTGAGAAAGCCTGGTTTAAATGTAAAAATGATGTGATCTGTATAATCAGAATCAGGCATCCAAGAAGAGTTCACTATTTAATATTATCACTACTATACAGTATATTGTTATATAATATAATATATTATAATATAATATAATATAATATAATATAATATAATATAATTATTACGATCACTATTTATTTTATCTTCCTGTCCCTCAGACTTTTGTCATCATGACATCATGTGGCTATAAGTCTATTTATGTCAGTGTTCAATTAATTTCACTACCTCTGTCTATTTCTCTCTGATTTCCTTTGCACTTTGCTCTATGTGTGTGTGCATGTGTATGTGTTTTTTTTTTTTTTTTTTTTTTTTTTTTTTAATCTTTTCTCACTTTCCGATTATGACTGCGGGGATTGTTCAAGTCATGCGGCGATGGCCATGTGAGGCCGTGCCAGCGGGAGACATGCCCGAGCAGGAAGGGGCTGCTTTGCACAGGGGCTGCTTTGTCCCCATAGTGTAAGGGTTACTGGGGTTTAAAAAACCTGCTGTTTAACTTCCTGTTTCACATATGCTGCAACACTTCACAAAAGACAGTCACGCTAAATCCCAGGAGGTTTAAATTATTTAGACATACATAGACATAGGACTGACATATATTCTATAAGAGAGTTTCTCAGTTTTGCTCCTGGAGTACCCCTGCCTTGCACAGACATGGAGCTGGATGTACTTGCTTTGCCAGATTTTTTTTTTTTTTTAGCCCCTTTATATTCACAAGCAAAAAGCACAGTCTTCTTTTCGTTAGTTTGTTTGTGCTCTGTTTTACATAATGCATTATAATGGTGTTTTCCATGGTGTGCTAATTGGCTGTTGCCTGTTCTGCTTGTCCAGTTACATCACCTGATCGCCTTTCATGACAGAATTTGTTTGTGGTTAAACATTTTTGAGCAACTTTTTTATTCTGAGCATGTTTCCATATCGTGGGCTTCTTTGGAATTTGATGTAATATGAATGTTCTTGTTCACATCACCCTGTTACATCTCCAGTGCTGACCAGTGGATCAGATGATAATAAAGGCTCATCCTCACTGTGTTCACAACACTGTAATCTCAACCTCTTTGCCCAGGTCATCATCCGCATGTGCAAAATTATCGATAAGACGTGCCTGTCCCCGACGCCAACGCTGGAGCAGCACCTGATGTGGGATGACATTGCCATCCTGGCACGCTACATGCTCATGCTGTCCTTCAACAACCTGCTGGATGTGGCGGCTCACCTGCCCTACCTCTTTCACGTGGTGACGCTGCTGGTGGCCACAGGACCTCTCTCGCTGCGCGCCTCCACCCACGGCCTCGTCATTAACATCATCCACTCGCTCTGCACCTGCTCGCAGCTCAACTTTAGCGGTGAGGGCATGCACATGAAGTGTACTGATCTTAAGCATACCTATAGTAACAACCCAGGAATGTTCATTGTGTTAAAAAAAAAAAACATTAATCAGATAGTTAGAATTTAACACAGATAGAGTACAACGGCAGAAATGCCAATGATTTGCTAATAATTTAAGCCAAGACCTAAAATAAGGAAGGTCCAGGCTTAACCACCTCACACCACTTAAATCAATCTGTTTTGGTTTTTAGTGGGCATTCCTTTCTTTAATATACTGCCAGTTGCCCTGGTTTCAAGGTTTCATTGATTTTTCCTAATCAATCTGAATCAGGCTGTAAAGAGAAACTAATGGAGCAGGTTAATAACAAATGCTGTGTGTTTTTTGTCCCATCATGCAGAAGAGACTAAGCAGGTGTTGAGGCTGAGTCTGACTGAATTCTCACTGCCCAAGTTTTACCTGCTGTTCGGCATCAGTAAAGTCAAGTCCGCGGCCGTCATAGCTTTCCGCTCCAGCTACAGGGATCGCTCCTTCTCACCGGGATCGTACGAGCGAGAGACCTTCGCTCTCTCCTCACTGGAGACGGTGACAGAGGCCCTGCTGGAGATCATGGAGGTACTTGATCCTAGCAGATGATTGGTGGTCAGCGGCCATATTACATTTTTTTTCTGTCTCATTGCTTGAGAGCCAGTCAGACGACCGGCTGCTACGTGTTTCAGCCAGACTTTCAGAACAATTTCTTTCTGAAAGTCTTTTAGTAGAGTATTTTAGTAGAAGTATAATAGATAATATCTGTTTTCCATGTTTTTTCATTTGCATACCATCTTTTCTTTCTTATGGGTCATTATTGTCGCTTTGGCTTAGGTTTAACTGTCCTGAAAAGTATTTCTGCTGAAACCTAGAAAACCACAGTACTGTGTACTTGCTGAGACAGGCTTGTGTACCAGTCCCATTTACAAAAATGTGGCCTTTATATTTTTAGCTTAAGTCTTGAACGCTTCCTCCTACTGCTGCTGCCAGATTATTTTAACAACGTTGAAGAACCCACAGGGTTTTTCCACGCACCACATACAGTACTCGTTTTATGAAATTGAGGTGTGTATCTGCTTCTAGAGACAGTGAGTGGCAATAAGTGCACCTTTATATGTGACTATATAAAGGCATCAGCGTAATGAACGTGAGTAATTTGTCATTTGTGAGTAATTTGGTCGCGTTTCCTCCTGTCAGGCTTGCATGAGGGACATTCCGGGGTGTAAATGGCTTGATCAGTGGACCGAATTGGCTCAGAAGTAAGTTACCACCCACTCTTCTAACACATCCAGTGTCCTTTGTACTCAAAATACTGATACAGTGTATGAGACATGTAAATGTGTCAGGATAGTCAATTATTTCATTTTTAATTTTTTTTTTTTTTTTTTTTTGCTACTCTGTCTGCAGGTTTGCTTTCCAGTACAACCCTTCTCTACAGCCCAGGGCTCTGGTGGTGTTCGGCTGCATCAGCAAGCGCGTCACCCACGGTCAGATCAAACAGATCATCCGCATTCTCAGCAAGGCAAGTCACATGTTCATCACATTATATTTGTACGGTGATTACAAGACATGTTTTTATGGCACTAGAAAGCAGCTCCCAAAATCACCCCAAACACAACCCAGTACTGATCTGTTATGTCACCTACATTAATGTTCATCAGGCGCTTAACATTATAACATAAAAATGTGTGTATTACTTGTTAGCTCCTTGGGAGTCTTGGGATCTTTAGACTCTGATGAAGTTGTACTTGACAATCACAGAAAAAAATATATTTTTTGGCCACCAGATATGTAACTTGTGGTAATTATCGTGTTTTAAAATGAGTGAAAATCAAAGCAATCAGTTGAATTGACCATTGTGGCCACAGGAACCTAAGCATTGAGATGACTGATAACATTACACTTTACATCAATCTTTGAATGATGCATAAAGACATAGTGGAGTCACTGGTATTGTGCCATGGATATACCATTAGCGTCTATCACATTAAGCGACTTCTCAAAGGGAATAGACTTTTTCGACTGTTTGTGCCAAATAATTGAAGGCCAAGTATTAAGTATGACATTCCCACAACATATAAATTTGTGAGCTCAAGTTACACAGCATGATAATTCATGGCCATGAGATACTTAGTTTATGGCCTCAATATATTTATTAGTGGCCACGTTTTTTTTTTTTTTTTTTAAAAATAACCACCATGTCACTTCATAGACTCCGTAGAAAAACTTTCATTTGCTAAACCCATAATTAGACAGTTAGTGTTAGTAAGATGATTAGGAACAGCACCCTGAAGTAGTGAGCGCATATCAGATTGCAGCAGCAACTTGAGAATTCCATATATATATATATATATATATATATATATATATATATATAGACATAGCTGTCAGGCTTGTCTACTTGATGGTAACCATAGCAACACCTCCTATTTGTGTCCTGTAACCTAGTGGAGGCAGTACAGATGTTGCTAGCTAGCTAACTTGAGCAGAGTGTTGTTAGCTAAATTTATGAAGGTATGAATATGAACCAAATAACTTAGCTAGTTAAACTTAAACTAAATTAATACCTTGTTTTACAAAGATGTGAAATCTGAGAAGGAAAATGTATTTTATTCACTTGACCAATCTCTGTGCTGTTGTGGTGTTAACAAAATACAAACTGCAACCCTGATAGCCTGAAGTTGTGCTACCGCAATCTGATAAAAACCACCACAGAGCTGCCTTTAATAAGCAGTAGTGTCATGCAGTAGTGTAATGACTCTTCACTGTACAATTCACTGCCTACTGGACCTTTTGCTGTGTGACCAGGGCCTGGAGAGCTGCTTAAAGGGGCCGGACAGTTACAACAGCCAGGTGCTGATCGAGGCCACAGTCATCGCTCTCACCAAGCTGCAGCCACTGCTGACCAAGGTACACCAAAACCAGATCAGATTACATCAGATCAACATGCACACACTGCATGTGAGATCATAAATTATTTTGAGAAAAAAAAAAAACACGTGAAAGCAGCCTTACATCAAAACACAACTCTATATGGTCTGAGGCGAGTGTGTGATGGTTTAGGTGTAGAGGTTTTATGTTTTTATATGAGTTTTTATATGTTAAACTGGTAGCTATAAGCTAGTTAACATATAATATTGCATGATTAACTTCATTAGGGTACGTTGTGTAAAGTTTGCTAGATGACACTACCTACTGCTATTGAGACACAAGCCTATGTTTCATATATCATGTACCACATTATAACCGACTATCAGCACACGGTAACTGGATATGTAAAAAACAGTGACGTAGAGTTGTGCTATTATAAACCTGGGATTTATTTTATACTGTTCCATGCTGTTAATCCTGGATAGGACTCGCCCATGCACAAGGCCCTGTTCTGGGTGGCCGTAGCAGTCCTGCAGCTGGATGAGGTGAACCTGTACTCGGCAGGCACGGCCCTGCTGGAGCAGAACCTACACACACTGGACAGCATGCACGTCTTCAATGACAAGGTGCCCCATGAAGTTATATACAATTCCTAAAAAAAATAAATAAATAAAATGCAGATTTGCAGCTTGATGATAATGTCATTGCAACCTTTCTAGCTCTTATTAAACTGAGCTTATACCACAGTGAATTTTGTTGAATTCTCTGGCTGTAATTCAAATCACAGGTTTAAATTATTATATATTATATATATTATCATTCTAATAAGTTATAGTTTCTACAGTAACAGTAAAGTCTATAGGACAGAGGAGTTTACATGTTTTACATGTTTTTTAATAACTTTGAGGAGAAAAAAAATAAGTAAGTGCTGTAACGTAAGTGTTAAGAGGAACTTGTTTTACGGACATTCCACAGCATTAAACGTAACTATAACTGGATAAAATGTACAATGTGGTGTTCTTTAATAACTAAAAATTGTAGCTGTTGGAAAATTGCCGTGGTACAAGAATAAAACACTTCACTGTGTTGTGTCATAGTAAAATAATTAACTTTGGGGTGGTAACAATAACTCTGCTTTGAGTCAGGCCGTACCATCGGTCCAATCGGTCCAATCACATCATACACGATCGATTATTCTCCTATCACAGCACTTCCCGAAGTGTTTTTTTCCATACATATCATGCTTCAATATGCAAATGCTGTTCACATTGGGGAAGGGGCAGGGCACTTGGGGTGGGGTCTGGGGTCAATTTGCATATCTGTAGAATCTAGAAAGGGGTAAAAGTGCACTGTAGCTGGTTTTGAGTGACTTTTTGTGCTCTGGCAATTTGTTCTTAGTAGTAGTAAACCTGACATGGTGTCCATGTTCGTTTTCTTCCTGCAGAGTCCTGAGGAGGTGTTTATGGAGATCCGTAAACCCCTGGAGTGGCACTGCAAGCAGATGGACCACTTCGTCGGCCTCAACTTTAACTCCAACTTCAACTTTGCACTTGTGGGTCATCTGCTTAAAGGTGAGACATCTAAAATATTCGCTACTGTAAAAACTCATCTGTGAATTCTGTGAGAGAAATGAACTGTGTCTAAAAAAAAGCGTGCTTCACCCCATCCCGTCAGGCTACAGACACCCTTCCCCCACCACTGTAGCACGGACGGTGCGTATCCTGCACATGCTTCTCAGCCTGGTGGGAAAACATCTCAACTGTGACAAGTTCGAGGTCAATACACAGAGTGTAGCCTACTTGGCTGGTGAGCGCTGATCACTTTGCTAATTTTAGCACTGATGAGCTGCTGTGTGCTTTGTTCTTGACCACTCTCTCTCTTTATTTTTATTCTCTGCACATCATGTCAGCTCTGCTCACTGTGTCAGAGGAAGTGCGCAGCCGGTGCAGTCTGAAACACAGGAAGTCTCTGCTCCTCTCTGATGTTGCCATGGAGAGTATTCCTATGGAGACATACTCGGTGCATAACAGCGACCCTAGCTGCAGGTGCAAACCACAAGATTTAACACCTATGACTTGTAAATAACTACAGCTTATTGTAGCGAACGTGTTTTTATTACAGGACATTGAGAGAGAACCATCCATGGGCGTCTCCTAAAGTTTCAGAGCGGTACTTGGTTGCAAACTATCCCATCGTGGGCCAAATCAGCCCTCGCACACGGAAATCCATGAGCCTGGACATGGGCCAGCCGTCTCAGGCCAACACCAAAAAGCTTTTGGGTAAGACTGACACTACATACACATGAAGCATGAAGATTCATCCATCATAGAATTCAAATTCAAATTTTTATTTGTCACATGCATAACCATACACAGTACGACTTGCAGTGAAATGCTTTATACAACTGTTCCGACATAAAATCAGAAAATATAGAAAAATATTAAATATAAAGAAAAATATATGCATAAAAATATATGAAGGGATTTAAAAAAAAGAAAGAAAAGAAAAGATGTGTATAAGAATATATATATATGGAATATATACAGTGTCTGACAGTAGAGATATAAAGTGCGGATATGTGCAGTTTTGTGCAAATAATGTGCAATAATGTGTTATGTGCAATAAATGCAATACCAAATACTAAACTGCAATACTAAAATAAATTAGTAACATTATGTTATGTAAATGTAAATGGAGGTTGGGTGTTTGAAGGAGATGTATGGATGGAGATGAGCGATTCTTAGAACCATGACTGACCAGACATTAACAGTAACACTAATCTAGTTTCAGTAAAGCCTATGACAACTTCCTGTTCCTGTGTTTGTGTGTGTCAGGGACAAGAAAAAGCTTCGACCACTTGATATCAGACAGTAAGGCACCAAAAAGGCCAGAGTTGGAGTCTGGTATCACTACACCTCCCAAAATGAGGAGAGTAGCAGAGAACGACTACGAAATAGGTATGATTTTTGCGTGCATGTGATATTACTGAAGAAAAGATGTTGAAGAGAGCTGTGTGCATGTGTGTGGTCACTGAAAATAACTGTGGTTTGAAAGTGTGTGGTTTGAATGTGTCAGAGACGAGAGTCACAGAGTCTCTATCTGAATCACACAATACATAATTAATGGCCTAGTTAAGACTGCACATTTCAGATACATGTAGTATTTTTTTTAATAATAAACAAATGCATATGAAAAGTACACAATTTGTTTAGTTTTACCAAAAGAATTCTGCTGCCTAAAAATACCATGAAGGTAAATCTGATCATCCAATCACATGAGAGAAGTGTCGCACATCCTGCTGTGATGAAAAGTGAGCAGAATGTTGAACAAAATATGAAATTTACACAAAATTTCCACTCCAAATGTAGCCAGTCAGGTTATATCTTATATCTATATCTTATCTACAGAAAAGAACAAAACTTCACCATGTAGCTGAACATGGTAACCTTGTGGCTGGCAGCAGTCTCAGACAACCAACCAGAACAAGTTTTTTTTTTTTTTTTTTTTTTTTTTTTTCACATTTTTAGGCACCATCCCTAAAGATTGAAGGTGGAATTGCATCAGAAAGCTGGAAGTGATGTGGAACATGATGATAATATAATTTCACTTTAAACTTAAAAGTCTAGATACTGACTACACCTGCTGTTTTGCAGAAGTGTTTACTGAAAAGGAAATTAGATAGCTTAACAGCAAGTGTATGAATTGAAAAATTGGGTTTTTCTGCTTGGAACATCTCAACTTTAAGAAACCATAAGCATATTTCATGATGTGGAAAAACCTCATTAGTTAAGTGTGATTTTCTCACGATGTCACGATTTGATCAAGTTGTTGAATAGCTATATGCCGAGCAAAACGGACATGAGCCTAATCGATTCACTTTGTAATCAGATACCAGTTGTCAATGCCCCATGCCCCTGGGCCACAGTTAGAATGAAACCTTTAAATATCATTTTTTCTCTTGTGACTTTTGGAGGTCATCAGATTTTAAAATGCTGGAACTTGTGGTTGAGATACATGCAAAAGTGAAACATATTTCAGTTCAGGAAAGCCTGTAGTTCTCAGAGTTATAAATAGTAGTAAATATCAAAATTTCTCTATGTCAAGGGTCTTTCCCAGGCCATCACACATATGCACAATATATTTACATATTTTAGCTGACACAGACATCACTTGTAATCTGTATCAGTCTCAGAGCAAAGTAAAGAAGCAAACACCAAGCATATGCTGAGTGATTCAATTTTTTCCTGAAATGTACATTAATTAATTAATAAATTAATAAATAAATTAATTAATTTTATTTTATTTATTTTTTTATACAGAAACCCAAAGAATCTCTCAGCAGCATCACCACCTGAGGAAGGTCTCCGTGTCCGAGTCCAACGTCCTCCTGGACGAGGAGGTCCTCACTGACCCGAAGATCCAGGCGCTTCTCCTCACCGTGCTGGTACGAGCTCATCTCTCTCGTACACTTTCACACTCACTCATTCGTCATTCGTCTCGGTTCCTCTTTCAGGGCTCTTCGGTGTGTTTGTCCGTGTAACATATTTGTTTCCTGTTGTCTTTTCTGCCTCTCTGTCTGCGTCTCTGTTCCTCTTCAGGAGTTCACTTATAACAGTTTAAGTGGTTTCATAAGCTGTTGACTTCTCCATTTTAAAAGGATATTGCAAATGTCTGCAAATGTCTCTTTTTTAATTCACGAAGATAATTTAAAATCAAGCATAATCAAATATAAACATATAAGTGTAGGTTTCTGTTGCAGGCAACTCAGGTCAAAAACACGATGGACGAATTTGACCAGAGAATTCTCTACGAGTTTTTAGCTGAGGCCAGCGTCGTCTTTCCGAAGGTCTTTCCTGTTGTGTAAGTCAAAGAATCGATTTATAATGAATAATAAGATGCCTTATGTAGCATTTCCACTAGAAAATGTCATTAAACATCAAATAAATTCTGATGATATGAGTACATTGAAAATGATGTCAATCCTACAAGCCCCTCCCCCTTCCCTGTGTACACTGGTGCTGCATAGCCAGCACTTGCATGTAGGGACATGACTGGCTTATACTTTATGATGCAAAAACACTCGCCAATCACATGTTTATTACTCATTTTTCCAGCTCTTAAATAAATTCATCTGAAATAATTTAATTATTAAAACACTTATTATAACATTGAAAGTAATGCTAAGTCACCAGCTGGACACTCACCTACAGTTTATCTTTAAAATCGCTCTGATTGCTTTAACTCGCGTGTCCATAATCTTTATTTTACACTTACACTTGCAGTCACAACCTCCTGGACTCGAAGATCAACACGCTGCTGTCCATGTGCCAGGACCCGAACCTGCTGAACCCCGTGCATGGCATTGTACAGAGTGTGGTGTACCATGAGGAGTCACCACCGCAGTACCAGCCCTCATATCTTCAGAGTAAACACACACACACGCGCACACACACACACACACACACGCACACACTACACTTGCTGTGCCCACCTAGATCCTCCAACACACAAGAATTAGGAAGTTACATGGCTTTTTAAGAGTTAATCTTGGCTTATACTGCATGATTCTGGCATAATTTAGACATGATTTTCCTTTTAAATCACATGTGAATCACACAGTGTGAGAGGGTTGATGTTAATTACAGTGTGTATTACTTAACTACTTCAATGAATTACTTAACTACTTAAATGAATTAAACTCTATTATAATAAAGTCAATTCCTGGGTGAATACTAAAAGCACACTGTTCCACATTATTTTTATTTATGTAATATTGTGTAACAGTGGCTTATTTGTCAGAGAGCATGCTCAGACTGACACAGTTTGTTTCAGTGTGGATGCCAGGAAGAGAGCATGATCGCTGATCTAAGACATATTGACATGACATCACTCTTCCCCACTTTCTCTCTCACTCACAGGTTTCGGATTTAACGGACTCTGGAGATTTGCTGGGCCTTTTTCAAAGGTAGTGAGCCTTAATTTCTCCAGCTTACTGAAAAACAGGAAGTGGTTGAACAGTGACTCCTGTTTCAGAAACTCCCTCTTCTGCATTATTAACAATACTGATATTGAAGGGGAACAACTCCCGTCCTCTGAGACTTTTGTACTCTGACTTAAAGATGTAGTCTGTCTTCTAAAATGAGAGAAACTTTCGTTAGTGGTTTTGCTGTATTGGGATATTTTTAAAAATGAGGAACTTTTTTAAAAATCTGTCTGCCACTCTTTAGTTTAAACATGACCTGTTTTGTTTTTACACTTTTTTTTTTTTTTAGTTTTTAATTGAATTATTTGCTTTTTGTATTTTTTCACATTAAGATATAGATAAACATTATGTCAAATGGTGCTTGGTACCTGATGGTGTAGTTTTTCTTTCTTTAACACGAGCCGCTCTCCTGCTGCCCACAGCAAAACCAGATCCCGGACTACGCTGAGCTGATCGTTAAGTTTCTGGACGCTCTGATTGACACCTATCTGCCTGGGATTGATGAGGAAGGCAGCGAGGAGGCTCTGAGGACACCCACGTCTCCGTATCCGCCTCCGGTCCAGAGCCAGCTCAGCATCACTGCCAACCTCAACCTCTCCAACTCCATGACCTCTCTGGCAACCTCGCAACACTCGGCAGGTCAGCACACACACACACACCCCACAACCTGCTGTTGTTAACAACCTGACACCCAATATTCATCCAACACAACACACAGTACACCGTATATTCTCGCATGAGAGGCATTTTTTGTTTTTGCTGTTTCATGCAGGCACTGCAGTTTACAAGACTTAATTTGCCTAAAATTCTTCCAATTTTAAATTTACATGATCTTAAATTTTACTCTACAAACATTCCTAAAAAAATGCTCCAGCTGTCATGGACATGGACAACACATTTGAAATGCTTTTTTAGGTTTATAACATAAACTACACCATCACAGCGGCGCTGTGTTTCTAATGTTCCTGGTTGATTAATGCAGCCTATGTAGTTGCAGTAGTACAGCACAAAACTGAAACAAGACATTAATCAAAAAAAAAAAAAAGATAAAAGAAAAATTGCATCACCTGTCCTTGTATGTGCACTTGCTGTTAGCACACGGTGTGACATTGTACCTGCTGTAGCAGCTGTAAAAAAATTTTGAAGAGCACTTCAAAACTGGTTTTAAACTGCAATTCAAATGGCTTTTAAAAAATGTACTAAATGTAACTCGGTGTTCGAGGATGTCCGGTTATGCAGCGAGGTCACATCCTTTTTGCATTAGTTTAATTTGAATATGTTTATTCGTGTTTGTTTAGTGGGAGTGTTGTTCCAGCAGCTATGAAATTGTTCACTTTGGTGATGTTAACTTGGTGCTAATGTAACCTTGAAATATCTCTTAGGCAGAAATTCAAAAGCTGCTTATAAAGTAAATTACAAGGTTAATATATTACAATATATTACAATACAATGATATTACAATTTAAATGATACATTAATTAATATAAATTACACAATAAAATATAAATTATAAAATGATTATTATGCCTTAAAATATAATATTGGTCAAGTTGAACTTGATATTTCCCAGGTTTACAGAGGGATTATATGGAATGCCATGTTAGTCCAAATTAAATAAATATGCCTATGATATAATAACTAAAATGAGTGAATGCAGCAGTAATATTTTGAAATAAGTCAATAAAGAAACACTTATACAAGATATTATTTCATCCTACTCTTTTTCACAATAACATTGTTACATTTCTGTTTGTTTTTAATTTCATAATTGCTTTTTTTTTTTCTCAAAAGACTACCTTTATTTCATAATGCCAGTTCTTCTGGGAGAATCTCTCTTTTCCCTCCTCATGCTGGTATCCATCACTTAGCAGCTCTCTCAATGTGTGCTGTCGTTCTGCAGGTGTTGATAAGGAGAACGTGGAGTTGTCTCCGAGCGTGGCGGTTCCCACCAGTGCACGTGCGCGCCACGGCTCAGCCAGCCACGTCCAGAAGCAGCGCAGCGCCGGCAGCTTCAAGAGGCCAAGCATCAAGAAGATCGTATGAATGGCACCCTCTGCTGGGCCACACACACCATGCTGCATTTCTAGTCACACACTCCTTCCTTCTGCTCCTCTTAGTTTTTAATTTTTTGAAATTTTCATTATTATTATTATTTTTGATTTTCCTCCTCACCTCCGTTTTCAGCCATACTTTGCCTAACGATCAATAAAAACTGCAGGACTAATGGGAAAGAAGTTCTCAAATGTTTGGGAACCAGTCAGTGTTCGAGGAGAATTTTTCGTGTTTATAATGGAACTTGATCTTTTTTTAATGCACCTCCACAACTCTTTATTTTTTATTACAAACCAGGTATCTAAAGGAAAAGCACTGAAATTTACAATTCCAGACTGCATTGAGTGTTTTTTTAAGCGCCTTTTTAAAAATTATTATTCATCTTAATGGAAAGTATTAACCAGGTTGCTCTTTCAGCTGTTCAGTCCTGTAACATTTCTTGTTTTTTCTCCAAAGAGTTTATTTCTGCATACATTCTGCTTTTCTTAAAGCAACAGTTTTTTTTTTTTTTTTTTTTTTGAGAGGCCAAAAAGTCTTTGGGATCAAATAGCTCAGTTTTAGCACACAGCACACATTACTGTATATTCACAGTATAATTTGCACTTGAATTAGAGTGTGTATGTTTCCAGTCTTGCTTGGGTCTGTAGGTGCAGGACTGTTTCTGGACATTTGAGGGCTAATGATATTTTTAATAAATAGATAGCTGGATGGATGGCTTTGACCTTGGCATGTTTGTTGGTGCCAGATGGGCTAGTTTGAGTATGTAAGAAACTGCTGCTCTCCTGTGATTTTCATGCACGTTAGTCTATAGAGTTTACACAGAATGTTGCGAGAAACAAAAACTGTCCAGTGAACAGCAGTTCTGCAGGTGGAAACGCCATGTTGATGAGAGAGGTCAGATTGCTTGGAGCTGACAGGAAGACTACAGTAACTCAGCCACTCTTGCACAACCGTGATGAGCTGAAAAGCATCTCAGAATGCAAGAATCTGAGGCTACAGTAGGCACAGGCTCACCCAAACTAAAACCCGACAGTTAAGGATTGGAAAAATGTCGCCCGGTCTTCAACAATCTTATCTTATTTTGAGTGGTCCTGTGCCCACTGTAGTCTCAGATTCCTGTTTTTGGTGACAGGAGTAGAACCCGATGTGGTCCTCTGCTGTTGCAGCCCATCCACTTCAAGGTATGGTGTGTTATGCATTCGGAGATGCTTTTCTGCTCACCACCGTTGTAAAGAGTGGTTATTTGAGTTACTGTAGCGTTTGACTGGCAGTGTAGGCTTTTTCCCTAAAATTTTGTTGTAATGTATCGGCCTCCCTGAGTGTGATATTGCGCATTGCACTATATGATAGCCCAATCTGATACTTATTATCAACATCAGACTGAAATACTGGAATGGCACTTGATCAGAATCAAACCACTGTCATCCTTTTTATACATGAAATGAAGGCATGTGATGTTGACTAATAATTTTCCTCTTTTTATTGCAAAGCCAAGTAGCTCCATTATGATCATTATTTCCATTAAACACATCATTAGCTGAACTGTAACCAGCACCAACACGGCAACAAATTTTACAGCATTTGATCAGTATCAGGGATTGGCTAATACTCAGAGCGCTGATGTTGGTACTGTGTCAAATAAGGGACGTGTCAATCATCTGTGATGTGTCGTATTGGAAAGGGGATACTTAACAGTATTTGGTGTGGACACGAAACGGTACTCGGGTGAGTGTTTACAGTGATTCTATACTTGAATTCACAAGAAATTGTGAAGCAGTTTCTCTTGAGAAGAAGAATGTTAAGGGATGTGATTCTCACAATCACCTGTGAAAATTTTAAATCATCAAATGTTTAGAAAACCAAAGTCTATGATAATTGTGCAATATAATTCAAGATCATTCAACAGCACTTCATGTTTTTGACGCCTCACCTTTCTGCAGTCGATGTTTTTTGTCTGTGAGCATTAGGTATGTGTTTGAGGTGGGATACTGAGCTCTCGATTGGTGGAACCAAGTCTTAACTTGCAAGGATTGAAATGAACAAGGGCACTAGAATGTTGTGGTAGTTGAGTGTTTAAAGGTGCAGTTTGTAATGCATAAAAGACACTTAAGAACACACTCACACATAGTGTTCCCAGGATAGGCTCTGGATCCACGACCCTGACCAAGATGAATAATGCCATGCTGTGGATCGTGCTAATTGAATCATTTCAGGCTTTTGATTGCGTTTTTCCAGCTACTGCGCCACTCTCAACTGAAGATGCAATTGCAGTTCCTCACTCGTGCAACAAAGGGAGCTAAAAATCTCAAAACTGCACTTTTAAGACTCTATGCTAGGTTCTCTAAGGTTGAGTTTCTGAATTCCAGAGAGACAGTTTTGGACACTTAATACTCAGCTCTGTGTGGGTTTTATTCTGCCTGACTTCTAAGCCATTTGTGATAAAAATAACTAAGTTTACATGTTTATCCATTCAACATACGCTTTTATTCGAAGTAACTTCAGGATCCAGAGCAAAGAAGAAATCCGGAGGAAAGTCAGAACAGTTGAGGGGTCTTGTTTAAAGACTAGATGTGTTTCTCTGGTAGACGCTGAATCACCATCACTACCAAAAATAGTTAAATATGTAAACACCAATGAATTTTTATCAATTTTTTTAATCAGTCTGCTCTTCTTTGACTCCCCTTACACGCATACTTGTGATGTCAGCGACTGTCCACTTCCACTATGTCATGTCAAAAGATTTTTTATCACTTTTTATTGAAATGAACTTTGGTGAGGAATACGAGGTGAGATGGCACTGTGCAGGTTTTAATGTTAGATTTATTACGTATTCGGTCTTTTACACATTTCGATTACATTTTTCTTACTAAACTATAGTAAGTTAAATGTCTTTGCTTGACATTATAATGTTGATATGTTAATATTTTCTGTATTCACATCAGGGCCGATTATATTAATGAAGCTTTAACGACAGTTTGGGATCAAAAAGGAATAATCGATGGAGAGTAGAAATGATGAATATTGTTATTAATTAGATAACCATCAGTGTATGCAGGTAATATGACTTTGCCCTCATCTTGGGGGTGTGAGTGTGTGTGAATGTGTGTGTGTTTAGCCATAGACTTTCACAACACCTTAACTGGTTAAAAGTGTAATTCGCTGAAGTTATGCAAAACAAATTTTTTTCAATTTTCTTTCCTGTTTTTTATGCTTCAAGACTGTAAATAATTTTGTGTAAAAAAAATCAAAAGAAAGGTATATTTACTACACTGTAAATACATGTGACAATATATTGTATTATTTTGCTTTTTGTAAAAGAGTTCATTGCTGTACATGTACAACAGAATATGACTTATCGTTGTGTTGGTAACGGAGACGTCCATCATGTTCACAGCACTGTCATAAAACCTCTGAGGATAAACAGATGGTTACAGACTGAAGATCTAGACAATTGTATAGAAACACATTGTATAATAAATTCCAGTTACCATCTGATTTCATATTTACACACCTTACACTAATAAAGTAAATTCTTTCCAGATTGTATGTCCTGGCCTGCACTTGGTGCTGATTATTTGAGTGACTTTATTTTACGGAAAAGGTCCAACTTGCTGGTTGGTTCCTATGATAGGCTTGGTACAAAGGCCCAAAATATAATAAATTGTATTACCTTATTTACAGGATATTAGGTATTGTGTTTTTTGGTTTGATGTTGATGCCTAAAATGTCATCAGTGCCAATAATCCAACAAGATTTCATTTTCCACCAAGATGCACACAAACAAAGGATACTTTATTGTCAATAACTAACTATTGTGAAGAATCTGCTTTTTAAATGTGAGTGTGTTACAAAGAAACACATTTTTTATTAAAAAAAAAAAATGCTTAATACAGCCAATCACTGGCCAATACTGTCACAGAACCATGAACATGTTATATTTTGGGTCTTTATACAAAGCATGCTGTTATAGGAAAATTATCAGCTACAGGCTGGGGTGATTATTTTCCAATAACAGCACATCCTGTTATGCAACAGCAATTTGTCGAGGATTACAATTGTTATTTATTAAAGAGCAGCTCGTCATACCTTTTATCCATTTGTAGTTACATCTAATGTTGTGGAACATCTGTGAAGCTGTATTGTCAGTTAAAAAAAAAAATAAAAAAATCATAAAACAGTGAGTTCTCTGTCCTGAGACAGAGAACTTAATATTCTTTTATATGATGTAATTTAATATGAATTTTGCATAATAGTGAACAAGCAGTGAATAGTGAATGTAACATCTTTGAAGCCAGTCCTGAAGACTGAATGTGCATAGTGCATCTATACTCAGGAAATTTTTTCATCGGTGTGTGTGCATTTTATACCTGTACCATGGTTTTTGATTGCATTTCTGTTTGAAATGAGCAGTTTGGCTCAACAGGATGCATGCACAACAGTGTGAAATGGCTTAAAGGACATTTTAGGGGAAAATTAAATTCAAAAAGAAAGATAGTCCACTGTGATGTATTATTGTTCAATTTCATGCATAGTGTTACACACTGTCACAAATCACATAGTAATCTGTTTGTGTTTAGAATATGAAATGATTTGGTGTGTCTTAACACTACTTGTTGGCCATATTAAGTCTCAAAACTCAACTGTAAATATGAATTTAGACCCCAAACATGATTTGGTTTTATGGTAAGTGTTAAATTTCTACATATAACATTTATGAAAATTCAGCAGTGAGAATAGTACATTTAAAGAATTTCCATTAAGACAGGCAACTTTCTGAGATAATTTCTTTACCAGAGTCAGGCAGAATACTAAATGTCTCCGTGTTGAACATATAGTGCACTATGTAGGTTATAGACGCCTGTAATTTGTAGTATTTGTAGTGCGCCTTTATAGGGAGCTTCAATCCATTCGTAATAATGCACGAGCGTTCTAATAATGACTGTAATTAGCGGCACGTGCGGCTCCAGCCAGGTCCAGGCCCAAAAAGCGTTCACTGTCAGCTCGGGTTTTAAGCTAAATTCTACTCGTTTCGGGTTAAAATTGTGTTTTATCTTCGGGTGTCACACAAAAACAATGTTTGTTTTTCAAGCTGGTTCCGGTAAGTTTGAAATAAGTTCAAATGTTTAGGTACAACATTGTTGTTTTGAGTTTCAAGCTAAAATGCTAACGCTGGGTGTTTGTAGTCGCAGGTGACGTTTGTGTTTGTTTGTTTGTTTGTTTTGCGAAGTGTGTATTTAAATTAAGTCTGCTAAATGACCTGTAAAAACAAAAATAAGAGGACGTATTGTACTTGTATTAAATTATAAACTGGTTTTGTTGTTGTTATTCAAAGCCTTTTATATAACATATTTATGATTTGTTCGAATGAGTCGACTCTTGGATTCGGCTCTTTTAGATAAGATGAACGCTCTTTTAGATGAGCCGACTCATGAGCTGTTTTGGGGTCTTTTTTAAAAATTATTTCTTTTTATTATTATTATTATTATTATTATTATATTTTTGTATTATATTTTGTCTAATGTATTAGGGAATTTGGTCAGTTATTAGGATAAATGGAAATTAAGCACAGGTACAATTATTTCTGTATTTGTCAATAAACATTTGTTTTGCTGATTTTACAATTATTTAAATAGATTTATAACAATCAATGCAAAACATAAATGTTTTTTAGAAGGTAGAGAAATATTTTTCTCACAGTTTCCGAGTATAGTTTTGGCTATCTTTTGTTTATATTTAAAAAAAAAAAAAAAAAGCCAAATGATGAATCAGTATTCTGGGTCAGCATTAATTTCCTGTTGGCTTATTGTCCTATATCTTGATCAGCTAATTGAACTTTCCACGGTTTAATAGCATGTAGAATGGACATTCGGTGCTGACCGAGTCACCATCTTGTGTTATTCCCTTCCTTGTGTTTTCATCTTACACCTGACCAGTTATTTTCTTTTATTACTGTTCTTCGTGGTCCTGACAGGTTAAAGTGGCGCCAGTGACTAGAAAATGCTGCAGTCACCTCTCAGGCCTCTTGTGCCTCTATCAGCACTTGCCCTGCTCGGCTGGTGTTGGTACACCTTTAGGAAGAAGAGGAGCCTATGCGAGAGGGCTAAGGAAGAATTGTTGGTCTCCTCTGCTGCTAGGAAGCAAAGTATGGTGGAGAATGTTGCGGTACAGGAAGCTGCTGCCGATGGAAGTACACTGGCAGCACGGGATGTGAAAACACACTGCCATTTTCAGTCACAGGAAAAACAAGAGAGTGACCAAAATCTTGACCCTAACTGCTCTCAACTTAGTAGCACCATGGATGACTCGTCTGTCCTGTCTGGGGCCTCACAAGCCACTATTCTCACCTCCACTCCGATTGTACGACTTCTAAAAGGAATTCGCCCAGAACCAGAAGGGGAGGTTTCCAGAGCTCAAGCGTCTCTGCTTCTGGCCGAGAAGCCAGAAACGGACCCGGGAGAAGAGGATGACACTGTTAAAGGTCGTTCAGACATTAAAGCATTTGAGATGGAGTCTTTTACAAAGCAGCCCACAGGGATTGTGTGCCCCAAAGAACACGGAGTCACTAACGTGTCTGAAAAGCAAAGTGAAAGAGTCCCAAGCCTGAGTGAAGCCGATGGCCTGGTCATCGAGGTTATAAATGGTGCTACAGAAGAGATCACGGCAATTGGCGGTGGCATTTTAAAAAGAAAAGGTCATGCCGAACCGAGGGTAACTCCACAAAGCCAAGAGCAACTTCAAAAAGAAATCGACGAGAATAACAGTTTAGCGGTCACCAAGACAGATCTTGATGTTCTTACTAAGACAGTGGAGGAAAGTGTCTCTTCACCAGACATGCCGTGTGACCCCCTTTCGACATTCCTAGCAGGAAAGGATTCAGGTTGTAGCACGTGCCATTCAGAGGATGGATTAGAAGCAGAGAAAACTTCTAGCAAGTCTCAAACTGTGGAGAAAACGTCCTCCACTCTTCCTGTATCTTCTGAAACTCACCATGCCATAGCCCGAAAAAATGGAAAAGTTTCGAGACAAAAGGCAGATGCCTCTAAAGGTTAGTCCAATAATGTAACAGTTTCTGTTAGAGTTGTACAGCTCTTTCCCTTGCCCTGTCTAGTGAGCTGTTTAAACTTTTAGTTTCACTACTACACTGAATTTTGCAAGTGAATAAATACATTTGTTGGAATAACATGCCATAGATTTTGGGGTAAGACACCTAAAATGGCTGCTTCATCAGATGCTCTTATCCAGGTGCTGACGGTGTACAGTGTGTGAACGACGAGAGCAGCGTCGCCAGCAAACGAGACACACACTCTAGGAATTTGCCCCACACTCTGTGGAACATAGAGGTGCCAGCAGTGAGTGTCTAATGAGTGCATTTATAAATAAATTCAGCTTAAGTACATCTAGACATTAGAAAATTGATGTATTCCTCATACTCACGTGCTCATGTGCTCACATCCTGAAACTGTACACAGATTTTTTTTTTTCTGGTACTTTAATGATTAGCTTTTAAGTGCCTATGTGTTATCTTTTTTATGACAGCACCTCGTTGGGCGATTAATTGGAAAGAAAGGGAAATATATTTCCTCCCTGAAGCAAAGTTCTGGCGCGAAGATCTACGTGTCTACACTTCCATACACGTTCGAGTTTCAGATCTGTCATATTGAGGGTGAGTTTGCCTCTCAACTGGTCAATAAAGACCACCGTTTTCTCAAACTGTAATGGCACCGGTGCCCACTAGGAGGCAGTACCACATCTCTAATTCTAGGCTGTTCTGCTCAGGGTCTGAGGTGCAGGTGGAAAAAGCTCTGGCACTAATCAGAAAAAAGTTCAAAGATTTGGATTTGAGCAACCGCCTGAGCAGTTTACAACCTGCTGCAGTCCATTCTCTCCCCATCACTTCCTGGGTGAGTACATGCCATCCGTCAACAGTGTGGAAATAGATAAAGGAGCAGCTGCTTTTAAATGAAAGGCCTTGATTCATGCTGGGAGTGTGACATTAGGTTTCTTTTTGTGGGCAATAGCCTTGTAAACCACAGATTGATTTTATTTATTTTTTTTTTTTTGATTTGGTCAGTTCTGCTATGAATCCATTTAATTTAATTTTTTCCACTTTATTGTTCTTGTTAATGATAATTTAAGTAATGTGATATTTGGTTTTTGATTCTTTGCTTTTTCTTATTATTCTGCTTCCTGCAAGTCGTGTTATATCGCTTTGACTGTCGTTATGAAAATAGAAGCACAAACTAAAATCATGGTTGAACTTCATTTTTGATTCGACTCCTAGCCCTGGGAGTAAAATACTTTTGCACGTGATGCAAAACAAACCTCAGACCACCTTATGTTCATCCCAAAGGTGTTCAGTGGGGTTGAGGTCAGGGCTCTGTGCAGGACACTTGAGTTCTTCCACTCTTAATTTGGCAACCCATGTCTTCAAGGAGCTCACTTTGTGCACAGGGGCATTGTCATGCTGGGACAGGTTTGGACTCGGCTCCTCAGTTCCAGTGAAGGGAAATCTTAATGCTACAGCATATAAAGACAATTGTGTGCTTCCAGCTTTGTGGCAACAGTTTGGGAGAGGTCCACATATAGGCGTGATTGTCAGGTGTCCATGTACTATTGGCTGTATAGGTTTTTTTTTTTTTTTTTTTTCTTTTCCCCCTCATTTTGATGTAACTTACACAGACTATGGATCAACCCTGGTTTCGAATACAGCTTTCATCTTCAACCAGACATACCAAATAAATGTGCTTTGTGAATGTGCTCTTACATGGAGGTGCATGTGTGTGTGTGTGTGTGTGCGCGCGATTGCTTGCATCTAGCTGCTGCTCCCTCAGGACGGAACCGTGGAGGTCATTGTACCACGGGTGGAGGCAGCAAACTACCTGTTTATTCAGCAGCACACGCACCCCACCTATTACGGCCTGCGCAGTCTCACAGAGCAGATGCTCTTCTGCTACTGCCATTCAGGATGCCCCAGCCTGCCTACTCCTGTGGAAGGTACACTATGCCAGCAAGCTCTCTTCACCCACACACATACTGCCTTCACGCCTCTATTTGTCTTGCCCTTTCCTGTTGGGTTTCTCACCTTCAGCTTGTGTTTTTCACACCTGTTTTGCCTCTGCTGCATTTTGGATCTTCTGTGTCATTTATATTATTGTTTCAAACACACACACACACACACACACACACACACACACACACACACAGAAAATACAAGCAAATATGTAAATTCTGAGCTTTTGAATAATATTGCTTCTGTCTTTCTCATAGCAGGCGTGTTATGTGCGGCCCCGTCTCCTGATGGTGCATGGTGGAGAGCGCAAGTTATTCAGCATTACAAAGACTCCAATGTTGTACAGATCAGATATGTGGACTATGGAGGCTACGTGACTGTTAACCTCAATTCTCTGAAGCAGATCAGGTTATTCTTTCCTTCCATTTTTTTTAAGGCTTGTTTTTACAGCTTGTGATGGGATTGATAAGATCTAAACATGTTGCTCAGTCTTGCTTATTTTTGCAGGTCTGATTTTGTGGCGTTACCTTTCCAAGCATCTGAAGTTATGTTAGAAAACATTGCACCTTTGCCAGGTATGTAAGTAAGGGTAAAGTGTAAATATTTTCCTTACTTTCTCAATCATTTATTCATTGTGTAATTATTAAGTACAGGAAGTTACCTTCCAGCATCTTGACATTTTGGCCTGAACGCAAAGGCCCTCATTCTAAAATAATTTTGATTATTCTAATTCTGCACAGAAATTTTGTGTACTCTATAACTGATATGTTTGCAAATCAGCCACAAACTCTCAGAATGCCGTTCCTTTGATTCCTCAGGAAAGGGGACGTTTTCGTTTGAAGCCAAAGAGGCTCTTGAGGAATTAACACAAGGGATTCCTTTAATCATGAAGGTGAGAAACTGATATCCCCAACATTCCTGCTTTCTTTTTTTGATCTCCTTCTTAAAAGAATAAAGCACCGCTGGAGTGTTTTTACTTACTCCTCGTTGTGATCCGTATCAGACATTATCAGTATGCTGCAGGAGGAGTTTGTAAGTGGCAGACATGTGCGCCTTAATCATTTCTATAGAATGAAAGTGTGTGTGTGTCTTTCTGCTCTTAGGTGACTGGCAGTCAGAGCGGACTGCCCATAGTGCACATGTGGCGACATGCAGGAGAAGAGGTTTGTATTGATCACATTCATTTAATTTTTTGTAGAGATGTATGGATACCATTGGTACTCATCGATACTGACACTGATACTGATACTGATATAAAATTGAGCAGCCTACTTGGTATTAACCAGCCAGGAGCACATGGTATCAGGTGTTATCAGAGCGTTTTTTATGAGTAAGCGTAGATGTCAGACTGATATCAGTATCAGTACTGATGTATCCTCAAATTTAAGGAATGGACTGGGGGGGGATACATATTTTTAACTGTATTCCACTATCCCAAATCAAACCAATGAGCAGCTGTCAAACATGCCTTGAAGTTTTCTTGTTTAGTTTTGCACAGGACTTAATGTAGCTAACAAATAACCAAAGTCTGTATCACTGTTCCTATAAAAACATGCCCATTTATTTAATCTAAATTTTAAATAATGCCAAATGGCAAGGCAGTGTTCTGGTAAAATTGCAGATGGATTTTGTGAGGTGTGGCCAAAGGGACGGACGAAAAGGCAATTCTGGCTGTCCAAGAAGGCGGTCCCATAACTTAACAAATATTCAAAGAATTTTTTTTTTTTAATATATATACTTTTATACATGAGGGTACATCACACTGCATCCTTACTCAGTATACGGTAACGAGGAAGATGGTGTCTCTCCTATGTGCTGATGTAGATGATTTCGGTGAATGGAGTGCTGGTGGAGCGTGGGCTTTGCTCGTGGTTGGACAGCCACTGATGGTGAAGCCTGTACACGTCTGCTTCACCTCTCCCCCCCCCTAGCCTCTTCTCTTTGCTCACATGCGCCTTGGTGCACACACATCAGTGCTCCTTGTATTGTGTAAAAATCATGCGTTTTACATTTTTGTTGCAAAAGAAAATCTATTTTGACTTCTATAATAAATAAAATATGGGGGGAAAAAAATCAGCATGAACTCGGAGTGGCTTAGGGTCAGATTGTAGTATACTTTACAGTACATATAATTTCTGTACACGTAAACTAAGATTTAAGAAGTTTTTCTGATTGAATAGTTTTGTAATGCTCATTTGTTTCTCTTTGTATGTACATCTCTGAATTTTTTTTGGGTTTGACTGAATTTAATGTATACACTAATTATGTCTAGTTCCTTATTGCTGCTTTGTTACTCTGGCACTTTTTTTTTTTTTTTTAAATATCGGTTTCTATTTTTTGTCTTCTTTTGCTGCACTTATTTTCCCTTTTCAAAAATGGGGAATCTTAAGTAGGATGTGAATGTATTGTGAGCCTGTTGGCTTCACACTGCTAGGCTAAACATCTTTCTAAAGAAAGGCACTCGGTGTGGGGAGTTACTATCTTCGCCCCATTAAATTAAATTAAAGAAACCCTCTTGGTGTGCTGCTGTGTTGGAATCACATCAGTAACACCTGGTGTTTTGTGAAAGTCATTTCTGCTTTTGTGTCCTTAAATGGAGTTTTTGACTGTAGTTTAAAAAAGTAATAAATTATAAACTGTAATTTTTGGTTTTACGCTTTAAACGGTTGCTTTAATAGTTGTTTATCCCATACCGGTTCACACATTTTGCTGGGAATGTACTGAGGATATGCGGCAGTCTGGGAAAACCCGTTGTGGGTCCTTCTGGCTAAAATCTTGCGAACAGACAAAAGTTGGGTTTTTCTCCCACTAATATACATTTACACTTCAACTTTAACAAAAAAAATATATATAATGTTCTCAGACAGTGAATGTCAGACTTGATCAAGCTGTTGGAGAGCCTTAGATGTGTTGTAGCAATGCAGATATACGCCTCATCAGTTTAGTTTGTAATCAAAACATCCATGAGGCTTCTGTGTCGTCACATCATCAGAGAACACTTTGTGGACAAAGTTTTAAAGTGTCTGAATGACCTAATAAAAGATGGGAAATTTAGCCCACGGATCAGAAGTGAGTGAATGAATCAGCTTTTATTTCCCTACTGATGTGGCCGTGAACAGAGATCAGTCGAGTGAAGAGAAGATGTGTAAATGCTGTGACATTTACCTCAGGTGATGAGGCTAATGTCGAAGATGCTGCTAACTAATTTCCCATGGTAAATGTATAATTCTTTGAGAATTGTTTTATTAAAAGTGTCACAAATGTGTCACTTATGAAAAAAAGTAAATTTGGTTACGAATGTAGAAGTGGGTGGTGTGATTGCTCGACGTAGCCTATTTATCTCGTCTCCGGACAATATTAAAACCGGTTAAGATATTTCTCAGAGATAATATAAAGATGGCATCCAAAATATTAAGGACTCAAAGTTTTTATGATTAAATTAAAATGGCTTATAATAATCTATTATTTTATATAAAATAAATAAAATTGTTATTAAATGTGAAATGATTGCTGAATGGTTGGGGCTTCAAGTCTGTCAATCTGTAGGTTATGAATAAAAACTGGTATACAGATTTATAATTTTTGACTTTTGGGGTAATCAGATTTTAAAATACCAGAAGTCTTTTGTTTATTTTTTATTTATTTATTTATTTATTTTTTAAACAGTAGACTGTAGAAAATGTCCAAATTTTGACAAGGGTTTTCCCAGAATGCCACACACACAACTTGGATCCGTGGCTAAGTTCACTTTAGTAGAATTTTATAAGAATTAAAGTAGTTTAGGTCTTAGTAACTATTGACAATGTCTTTTTTTGTTTATTTGTTTGTCTGTAGAGTGTTATCTGAAAGGAACGTGTGCCGTAATCCTTGATTCGTGATCTTGAGGATACCATGCCCATACTGACATCCGGAGGTTTTTAGAAGGACGCATCAAGACTCGAGTTCGATCGCTAAAAGATCCGCAGTGACTCAGGTAAGACGCTTTTATTCTACAGTATTCAGTGTGCACCCACACACTTTTTCAAGAGCTCCTATATATCCAAGGGAGTTGTTAACCTCTGTTGCCTTTGTCGGGGATTAAGACTAATTTCAAAAATATTTTACCTAAACACAAATCATGCACACTTCGCAATGTTTTAAAAATGATGCTTCTTCGGAAGAAGAGACTCTAAACGCAATACCCTGATAAAAAAGATCCTACTCAGTATGAGCTATATTTCTCCTACACTGGCCTTTAGCATTATAAAAAGGATTTGTGCGTTTGAAGTACTCCGAGATGGCCAGTTCATTTATCCTTCGCTGACTGCATTTGTTAAATAAAGCTATCTCTATAAGTAACACTGATGTTCGAGGTCAAACTGCATTGTCGTAGCAGGTCAACTTTTTTCCTGTTACTGTTCAATAAACTTCACACTTGGCTTGAAGCCATTATTTTCACTGGATTTAAACTCCGCAGCTTTTTTTCTGAGAGGTACTTTGGCTTTCACACCATGATCTTATAGTTGAACTAGACCTGGGCTTTTTAACGCTTTTAGCACTTGGCACTTGAGGAACTGCAGTCATTACAGACTGGACAAGTCATTTTCTTGTCGAGAGCAGCTGTGACATTTTGTTTGTGTTGATTTGGTGCTTTTTGGTCAGTTGGTGTGTTTATTTTTTTTCCTCCCCTTTTTGTCAAGGCAGCCAATTTTCTTTGAGTCTTAGCTCCATTTTCTTTGCTCCATTGCTTCTCGATCAGCTGCACAGCACTGTATGAACAGATTGTTGGATGTGTGTAGTATATTTAGTCTTTGGCACACAGAGCAAAGTATTGCTTTTCTCATTTTACTCTGTTTACTGTGCATGTCCCAATTACAGACAGGTCACAGCTGAGACTTCGCTCTCTAAAGAAACAGGATGTTTTTCAGGCATTGACCCAAAAACAAGAGACATTTATTGGCATTTATTTCTTTGACTTCATTCCAGCAGGGAACCCAGGCTTAGTATTTTGCTGTGTTTTTTTCTCATCACTTCTTACTTATCACCATCAACCCATTGTTGTCTCCAGAATCCTTCCACCTGATTTTTAACATTGTTATTCCAGGGTTCGGAGAGTCAGGGCTTTGAATGAACAGTGTTCCTGTCCCTATTAGAGCAATTCAGTGTCTCAGTGCTGTGTAGTGATCGTCTCTCTACACAGTACTTATGCTGAAGATTCAAATGATTTCATGTTACCATGGTGTGTTCCTCCAGTGCAATAATAAAAATATGGCAGGAAAACATTTTTTACTATAGTTCTAAAAACTTCAGACTTTCCTGAATAGAAATATATTTCTCTTTTGCATATATCTCAATCCCAAGTAAAGATTTCATTCTGAATGTGGTGCAAGAGCATCACAGACATTTTGATGAGTTATTTCATTACAAACGCAGTAGATTAGGCTTATGTCTGTTTTGATATGCCATGTAGCTATTTAACAACTTGAATAAAAGCATGTTGTTCACCATGTGAGGAAATCATACTTGGTTAGCAAGGTTTTAGGCATCTTTAGGCAGACTGACTGTTTTTACCACTGTGTGTGTACACTACACTAGATGATCTTTGAAAGATGTTAGCCAAGGCAAGATTAAAAAAAACCAAAAACACATTTACCCTGTCACTGGTGAAGCCACAGCCATTCATGAGCGGAAGCCAAGTTTGCAAAATTGTTCACATGCTCTGGATTCTCTCTCCCCTGTCAATCCGCATGACACTTAACAATCACGAGCGTCTGTGAGCGCATGTATGCGGAAGAGGGCAGATAGCACTGTGATACAGCACGAGCAGTAGTTGGAAAAGATGTAGTTGGCTGGCGTCACATGTCTTGAAGGGAGCACGTATTATTCCTCACATTCCCAGGTTGGTAGCTGTTGTGCGATGGGGAGACCTAGCTGTTGAGTTGTTGTTGGTAAATGATCAAATTGGGAAGAAAATGAGGGGGAAAAAATCAAAGAAAAAAGTAAACAAAAACATTTTGGTGAAATATATTCATGGTGTCTTAATGCTGAGTGTTAAGAGAGTTAAGTGTGCTATACACTGAAAAACGAAATTTTGGTCAAAACCCAGTTTATCATTTTTGGCCGTTAGAATTCACCCACTGTGACATCTGATGGGTTTTTCCAGACCTAGCCAGTTATTTTCTGAAGTGGATCATAATTTTTACATTTCCAAATGGTGGTGATTGTCTGTGGCTTAACTTTTGTTCAAAAGGCTTTTTAATGTAACTCTTTTAACCCATGGTTCTCATTTTTATTCATTTTCCTGTTTAAAATTGATCCTTCTCTGGCTGAGAGCTGCATCTTTACCATCTCGTATGACTGCGTCTACTGAGTGAGTGAGCAGCCGAGTGGTTGTCTCCTCCCTGTCCTGCCTTTTTGTTTTGTCTGTTCTGGGACAGTGTGTCTGCGCCTTAATTTCTGTGGCAGAGGTTGATTTATGGGCTCTGCACAGCACAGCAAAGTGGAGTCATCACGCTCCCTAAACACTGCACTCTCTCCATCATGTTGATCAGCCACACTTCCTGGGTGTACTCGGCTTGTCAGATTGGTGTGCGACCCAGTTTCCCACCGATGTCGGTCCTTTCAATTTCCACACCCACTCAGTTGCTGGTATTTCAGATATGCAAGCAGTTATGCAAGCAGAGCTAGGCTTTTAAAGTGAAGTCCAGAATTATTGACACCTTTCATGAGAGTGGAAGTTTGTGAGTTTTTGTATACAGTAGTCTTAACACACAATGCTTCAAATTTTCCAAACATTTAGAATATCTTCTTATCAGGTTAATAAAAATGATCCTATAATAAGTATTTTGTCTCACAAAATATGTCCAAATTATTGACAGGGTAAAATATTTTAAATAAATGCAAAGAAATTGTCATACAGTTGTACATTTCTATGTTTTCGATAGTTTTTGTGTTTTGTGATGGACAGGAAACTTTTAGGAACTTTGGTCAAAACTCAAAAATGGTGTTTTCAGATTTGTTAGTGTCGACTAGGCTGTTATTTGAAACAGGTTTTGTACTACTCAATAAATCTTATATTTGAAAGAATGTCACATTAAAATAAAACTCTGCATCATTCTAACATTTTTTAGGTGTGTCAATAATTCTGAAGGTTACTCTGAGGGTCAGGACTTTTAAGAATAATTAATGAAAAATAAACCATGTTGTTAATCACATTGCCAGTATGCCTATTTTATTTTAATTCCAAGATAAATTTAGTAATGTCTTCTCTCCTGTAGATGGAGCTGCAGGCTTAAATGTCAAATTAGTGGCCGAGACTGTCCTTCAAACCTTAAAATCTTTGCCAAATGTTTTAGATTTACGGTCAAAAAACCACTTAAACAGTGTAAACTGTTACCTCTTTGAGATAAATAGAGGACTTGTGTAGCTGTTTGAAGCTACAGTTCCTCGGATACACTCCGTAGATGTTGTAAGAGGTTAAGGATTGACCTTTGATTTCTGGAGGTTCTCCAAGGCAATATACTCCAAGAATAAACCCTAAGCAAAACCCCAGGCCAATAAACAAGCATGGATGCGAGTCGCTTTGCTGATTGGGGCAGACAGCCATACCCTGCTCTTTATCCTGCGACTTCCTGAGTAAACAGGATCCTTTTTTTCCCTCTATGATTCCTCACTTCAGACGTGCACTGACACTATCTCGTGTGCCTTCCTGCCCCTTCCACCGACCTTCACTGTCTGCCTTTGTCTGGCCTGCGTAAGAGTGATGATGCCTCTCATTGTGCTGGCAATATGACAAACAAGGAACAAGATTACCTGTGGCATCTGGGTGGTCAGGATGGATGGACCAGTAGATATGTTGCAGTGCATCACTTCTGCAATGCATTGTGGGAGTGCAGCAAGGGCATGTTTTGTAAGCTGACTGATCTCAACATGTGTACAGTTCATGTAACAGAAAATCTCTCTCTCTCTCTCTCTCTCACTTTCAGTAATGGATGGTGATGGGTGTTCTGCTACAGCAAATGGTCGAAGCTAATAAGAGCTGTTAAAAGCCACAACTCGTATCCTCTGTGGCATTATTTTATTTGTGGGGTAAAAAATAGTACCAGATCCTGAATAATGGCAGCACTGCATCAACACTGAAATGTATTACTGATATTTACCAGAGGGCATTGTGAAGCAGAGCAGTTCCTGTGCATTATGCACATTCATTTTTCTTTTTCAGTGCATGGAATAATGCAGAGTGATGCTGTACATAATTGGATGGTGTTATCTGGAGGGATTCCAGGAATTGTATATATTATAGACAGCAAAGACTTAATAAAGCTACAATCACAATGCCATTCTGAAATAAAAAAAAAATGCATCAGAAAGATCATCATGATAAATAACAAGTAAGAAAATTTTATACACTGTGTGGCCAAATTTTTGTAGACATCTGACCATCACACCCAGATGTGTTTATTGAACATCCCATTCCAGATTTAGTTCCCTATTTGCTGTTATAAAAACCTCCAATTTTCTTTCCACTAGATTTTTGAGCATGGCTGTGGGGTTTTGTCCATTCAGCTACATGAGCATTAGTGAGGTCAGGCATTGATGTCAGGTGGGGAGGCCTGGGGTGCAGTTTCCGTTCCAGGTCATCCCAAAGATGTTCAGTGGGGTTGGGGTCAGGGCTCTGTGCAGGACACTCGAGTTCTTCTGTTGCAACCTTGGCAAACCGTGTTTTCAAGGAGCTCGCTTTGTACACGGGGGCATTGTCATGCTGGAACAGGTTTGGGCCTCTGTAAAAAAGGTGTAAAAAGACATTCTGGACACGTGTGCTTCCAACTTTGTGGCAACAGTTTTGGGAAGAACCACATATGGTCAGGTGTCCCCATACTTTTGTCAATATAGTGTATATAACAGGTGACCAATAGTTAAGATCACATAAAACATGGGTATAGAGAAAAATAAAAGAATGCATAAACAATCAACCAGCAGACAAACACCTAACACGTTCCCTGTAAGTTAGGGATGTAACTGAATGTGTGTGCATTATTCAGAATGAACAGATAACAAATACAAATACGGATGCAAATAGCCGATGCTGTATTTGGTCTCTTTTTTTTTTTTTTTTTTTTTTCCTTTCCTTTTCCTTTCTTTTCCTTTTCAATTTGTCAAATTTGACCACTGGTTAACTGTATTGGTGATGCTCCAGACCAAAAGCAGGTTTTCTCATGGCCTTGTTCTTCCTTGTGTGATACATGCCCATGTGTGCAGTTGAGTGCAGTTGAGAGGCTGTTACTCTGGACTGCTCCTTTAACACTTGCGCCGCTTGGTGCCATTTCTGAGTGGCCTCGTGTGGCGTCGTACCTGTGCTCGCATTGTGCAGCACATGTGCAAGTATGGTTTCAGTTTAACGTTTCCTTTTTAAATGTGCTGTGCGCAGGCAGCATATCTCTGCTGGGGCGTCCAAAAGGACTGTAATTATTTCAAACAACATTAACTTGTAAGTTTGTTGCACATGTATTTTGTCATCGTTCATCATTATTAAAGGAAAATCTTACTGGACATTCACTTGTTATACACTGTGTTAATGAAAAATGACTTTCAAGCAGCCCTAATTTTTTTCCCCTCTAGTGTTGAAAAAAAAAAAACCTGTTTAGGCCACACCCACTTCAAATCCATATACAGATACGGACATTTGTGTCATAGTGGCATTGCCTTACTTGCCTCTGTGATTGCCTTACTTGCCCACTGTAAATATATTGGTTTGATTAGCAGTATTAGGGAAGTTATCAATAATTCTTCTTATCTTTTCCTGCCTATTGTTATGTTTTTGTTCCTGGAATGATTCACTGCTAGTAATGATCTTATTTATTCCCCAGGTCAGTATCCCACACCTAATCTAAAGAAAGGGCATTGAGCGAAAGCTTACAAAGCCACGGGGTTAAACGAAAGGAGCTTTTGTGACGTTTGCCCTCAAGGGAAGCCACGGCGTTTTCCCCTACCTGCATTTTTTCCTCTCTATCTCTGCTTTCGGGCTAACAAAAGAGATATTGGAGATCGGGGTTGCTGTCATTTGAAAGCAGTGACCTTGCCTGTGCTTCTTATTATTAACCTAACCTCTTTTCGTATTGAGTGGAAAAAGCACTTGTGTGGGTGCTCGGTTTCAGCCACCCATACCTTGAAGAATTGCCTCCATAATAATAGAACCTGTGATTGTTCACAGGCAATGGGAAGGCAATCCCCGTGATAAGAATGATGGCTTTGCCGAGGAGATGGGATATAAACATGGTGATGAGAGGGATGGATTTGAGATGGAAAAAATGGAGACTTTACATCCCATAAGCCCTTCGAGTGCCAAGGTGCTGTGGCTGAAGGGACAATGGTCAATGAGAGCTTAGCCTTGATTCCAGGCTCAGGTTCTGCAAAGACATCTGGATCAGCTGTAGGTTCATTGGGAATTTAGTGAGGTAAAATCGAGGCCGGTATGTTTAAAGCTTCCTGTGAAAAACAGACTGAAAAGATTTTTGGTTAAAAGATGGGAATATAAATGTGTTAAAAGTTCTCAGAGGAGCTTTTAGTGAGGGGTAGGAGTAAATTCAAAGAGCAAATATTTCCCATTTTGCCCTTTACAATAGTATGAACCAATAGAAATGCACAAGCAGTAGACTACATGCAATAATAATAGTAGTAGTAATAATAATCACCAAAGCGATAAGTCATGATCATATTGTGAATATATTAGTGTGACATATCAAAATAACAGATATAAAGTCTCTTCCACCAAGGATATTCAGTTACCCTTCTCTAAATTAACTTTGCTGAATATATTTGAGATTTTTAGATTGTGTAAATGACGACGTCTAATTGTTCTCTGTTCAAAGGCAAACCCCATTTGACTCAAATACAAAGCATATATCTGGGACAGCATAAACAGTGGATTTGTGTTCAGTGTGACTAGGCAGGATAGGAAACTGGTTAGGCAGAAGATAATAGTGGTTAATATGTGATAACCTTGTATTCAGCCATTTTGTGCACCACCGAAGAGCACCAGAAAAGATGGTCAAAAATGCCAGACACAGATTGCAACATAAAACAAAAACAAAAAAATCAAGAACCAACAGACAAGTGAAAATGATCTTTTATTTTGGTGTATAACAACTGATTATATTTAAAGCCATATATAAAGTTGAGTATTGCTCACTCCAGCAGATCCATTGTGCTCCTGTAAATGTAAGCGCTAAAGCCAGTGATACTGTCCGCTATTTGTTTAGCATGTGAGTGAACACAGGGTAATTAGCTAATACTTGAAGTACTTCATAACTGAAATGTACTTTTATTCATATTTACAATCCACTTGTTACATCATGATGGTTTACCCTTGAAATCAAATAGCTCAGTTAGATGATCGCAGTTCAATCAGTCATGGTGGTGTTTCTTGAGATATTTTAATTACTAATCAAATTTGTGGAAAAAAAATATATAACTTTGTGCATATTTATGAGCTCTTTATCATCAGTCAGTGGCAATAAATCTTTCTGAATGTGGAAGATTGGGAGTGCTCTTCTTTTTATGTGCTTTTGGTGCTTATGAAACACCTCTGAAGCACTTCTAAATACTCACCCATTTAAGAATATCTTTAAGGCTAAAGAATGTTTTCTTAGGCCCAAGTGTAGGAGTAAATTTTCTGATTTTGGAGTGTAACTCCAAAATACCAACACAGACCATCATATTTGTGGTCAATAGCAGTTTGACATCCAGTGCAAAGAATTCAGTGTGTTTTAGCAATGCATCATATCCAAGCCAGGTGAAACCGGTCAAACCGTCTCTAGCTTTACTCACACCTGGAAATTAATGAGAGCTTCACTTTGCAACTTAGATCTTGAACACTGGTGTTTGTTTGGCCACTCAATATCTCAATGTCTCTAATACCTACATAGTTGTCATTACTTGATGAAAGCTCTCAAATGAGTGGCAATAGTCCAGTTGCTGTGATTTACTACTAGTAAAAAATTACAAAAAAAAAACAAACAACAAAAAAAGCAAAATAGTTTCACCTTTACTATACCTTCAAATTAAAATGTTGTCTTGAAAAACCTTTGTAGACATTGTTTATTTAAATGATCTCTAAGAGACAGTGAAACAGAACAGCACAGCTTTTTGTTCCATTAAAATGCTTGAACTGGGGCCAGTTTAAGAAAGAAAAGTGCAAACAATTACATGTCGGCCCGAGCGTTTTGCCCAGTCTGCCAGGTCTTGAGCCGTGTGTGAATGCAGACCGAGTGCTGAAAGCACAGGCTGTTGTCAGTATGCAAGCCGCAGAGGAAGCTGCAAAGCTCAGCTGTGTTTCCTCCTGGCATGCAACCAATTGCTTTCAATATTTCTTTTTGAAAACGTCTTCCCAGGCAGGTAATTAAGTTTCTTCCCACCCCTCCCTATTCTACTCTTGGCACGGATCTCGGAGTGTAAATGATTCCAATTGAGCGTGGACTGGAATTTAATTGATCAAAATGTCATCCTCTCTGCCACTCATGTGGACGGAGGGTAATAAAAGAACTGAGGGGAAAAAAGTTTTACGGCTCTGGCTTGCCAGCTGAAAAGGCAGTGCCAAGCTGTTGAGGAGGGCTGGCTATGCTAAATGTGCCAATAAATATAAAGTGTGTGCCGAGCAGAGAAGGGAACTTGGGCCTTTGAATGTTATGGATTAAACACCTTGAATTTTGAATAACCACTGGTTTCACCTTCTACAGCTGGTGAAGGACGTCCGTCTAAAATGTCCTACTACTCAAGAAGCAGGAAGTGTTCCAACTTCTACATTTATTAAGCAGAGCTCACATATTAGGACTTTCCTTTGGTGTGTCAGGTGGTGCGGTGATGTGATTAGCTTTTCCTGCCTCTGACCTGACTGAGATCAATGAACGCTGTGTCCTCATCGACAGCCCAGCCCCATTAAAGAGGCATCAGTCTGCGTCCTCACAGTAGCCTGCCAAACCCTCTTATTCACTATCGAGTCTATGGATCAGGAACACGCAGAGCAGACAGACATCATTTACTGCTCAAAGATGGACCTTCTGCTTTCAGTAGACTATATTGGTCAAATTGAATCAAAGCACGACTACTCAACGTCACTTCACTGTTGAGATTTTACAGCAAATATAGCTGTGGATGTGTTAATTATCAAGTCATGACTCACTCTGTGGTGCTGTAGCACACCTCAATGCATCACATTACTTGAAGTCTACAGATTAATGCATGACCTCTGTGATGTCTGTGTGTAGGATCCGTCAAGGCTTAGTCCTCGGTCTGTCCTTTACTTCCTGCCTCCGCTTTATTTACTTGCTTTATTGATGTTTTTGTGATGAATGTTTGAAACACATGTAGCTGAAAGGCAAAAGGAAAACAGTATATTGGAAAACACTATCGCCTTTAAGCAAAAAAGTCTTCTCTCTGCAAATGAGTTTTTGCTGCGTTTTCTGTACATCAGCTCATATATTTTTTTAATACAATTGCTTCCTTCCTTCCTTTCTCTGCATTTGAAACAAACTGATGCTCGCCGAACATTTACTGTGCAAAAGCACTGTTGATATTTTTTTCAAAGCCCTGGCAGTGGCAGCCATCCAAATATCTCTTGTCTAATGTCAAGCCCGAATTAGAGAAAGCTAATTCAGGATTCTGATACCATTCTCTTTACCTCATTGAGCACTTTGTCAAAATGAGGACAGACAACCACTCTGCGTTGCTCTAATTATTGCACTTGACAGAAACATGTAGCTTTCTCCTAAAAAATGATTCTTAGAAAATACTCTACATACTTCCGTGATAAGGAATATCTAACAGGACAATATAAAATCCACATACGAACACTATGGGCTATATTTACTGAGACAAGCGCTAATTACAGCTGATTAATTTACCATTTGTGATTGAAGATGCGGCCAATTTAGTGGGTCATCTTCCACAAACACACATGCCAATAAACTCGGGTGAACCTTTTATAATTGACATATGGACAGTGCAGAATAAAACCCTTTCCACTTGTGTTCCTGTCAGTAAACAGGAGAATCTGGGCTTGAACCTGAATTTTTAATGGTGCGTTTTTAGTTTGGCTACGTTTAACTTCATTAGGCTGAAGCAGTTTCACGGGGTTCACGGCACAGTTGAATTACGTTTAGCGACGAGCCGTAAATGACAAAATGGCGACTAAACAATGAAAGAGCGCCTCCTAAACTCAGCATGTGCTAAATCTTCCATTAATTCAGCTCAGCCATTGCAGCGTGTCGCCTACAAAAGACACACTAACGCTTTCTCCTTTCATAGGGTGCCATTACTTTTGTTCTAACCGAATGGCTAGTTCTATTTGTCATAAGTTGTGGATTTGACAAATAAAACTATGTTTGGGATTGCTTTCTTTCAAGTCATTGATATGAAACAACTGAGCACTTGAATTAAATGTCTGTGCGTAACGTAAATAAATAAGCAATTTAAACTCGACTGCATAAACCCTATATAAAATCGCAGTAACTCATCTTTAATTATACGACAGGAATCCAAGACCGAACGAGATTCACATTGACGTTTACTTGTGCATAAATTTACGTAATCTCATGAGCTCTTGTAACATATAAATGTTTTTCCGAACTAACACAATTTTCATTAAAAGCACATTTCTTGTCTAAATGCTCTTTATGAATAAATTTGTTCGTATTCTGCTTTATAAACGTGGCCCATGATGCGTACTGTCGTCATTCGAAAAGCGTACATGGTGCTAAACATGCAAAAGTGAGCTGAGCAAAAATAAACAAGACGCTAGAGAAAAGGGAAAAGGTGATGGAGTTCTTCTTTTGGTTTAAGGGCCCATATTGATTTTTATTTTTCCGAAGTGCTAAATTGGCGATAACGTGAGTTAGCAGGCAATATAATCGACTTTGAAAAACATTTTTGAAAAACATTTCTCTCTTTTATCCAATGTTTCCTAAATGTGGTACTGATCAATAATTACTATTATAATATAATTAATAATAATTGCTTTGATAAATCAGAATTGGGTCTAGTTTTGCGAAGGAAACTCCTCTTGCATATGCAATGAGGCAAAATCATAAACAGTAGTGACTCTACCTATTCTGTCTGTTTAATACAGATCAGTCTGTTTTTAACTCCAAAATATGGTTTGCAGACACACACTGCATTAGTAGATATGGCTGTAATTTGTACACAGAAGAACACAGAGCCGTTGAAGCCGTTCAGTCACTTTGTGATATACACTGCAGACTTGTCGCTGGAGAAAAAGGTAATGAGAAGATATTCCTGGGATTGTGAAATCCCACAGATTGTTACTGATTATAGCTGTAATGAGAAAGCAACCAGGCTCTTGAGAGCTGGAATGTGAGTGTTTTAGGAGTAATTGTTGCGCCTACGATGCTATGCCACAGCCGTTTTTGTGATTGAGGCTCATTTTCTCAAGCTAAACTCCATTGCTGTGGCTTTCCCAGGTTTTTGTTTCCAAGGGTCAGTCAAGACGTGTGCATAGCCACACAAATGCAATAAAATGCAAAAAATTTGGCGATTTATTCTCTCTGACAGATTGCAGATTAAGTCTTAGAGTAGGACATTGAACGTGACTGTATAGTGAAGATAGATGCAGGCTGTGCATGATATGGACAAAATCCTGCACTGAGATTTTACTGGTGCATATTTCAAATGCAGTATGCCTTGCAATATATCAAAAGCCTGCTTTGGTTCACCTGTATTAATTTAACCAAAATTATTTTCTTTCTATAAAAAATGACATTATTACTTATTTGGAGCATCTGAAATTGTTTTTTATTAGAGGGCTTATTTTTTCGTGTCCTTTTGTAATGTATAAATATCACAAAAACAAATATTAGAGTAATGATTAATAAAAAAAAATAATCATGTGACACTAATAGAGGCTAGTGAATATTATGTCATTGTTTGCTGAACAGTTAATTTACCACAAAACATTTACAAACAAGGGTAAAACCCTGTCAAGCTCATTTTCCCACAGATATCAAAATATAGGCCATGTTTTAAAAAATCTGTGACAGTGAGATATAGGCGTATTGTGCGTAATTACCACCAAGAGTTGCACATATTTTGACAGGGGAGGCTGGACTGTAAAATTGTTTTGTTTGGTTTTAGAGTCGATAAGGGAGCAGCTGCCAGTCACGTTGATGGACAGCTCGGTGATGTAACTGTATATCTGAGCGAGTGTGAAATGAAGGGGAAATGACTTTGAGTGACTGGTTTTATCTTCCGCCTTATATGCGCCTCATATTTACCATAAGCCCCCATATCATCTCATATCTTTCCATCAGTCGCTTCCTCAATAGCTTTGTCTTCCAGAAATGGCCGTGTGCAAGAACGGCGCCCTGCCTCTCCCTCTCTCTGTCTCCCTCGTCTCCTTTCTGAGCTCCCCGGCCTGATTAGCTTATGAACTGTGACTGACATTTGACTATTTGCCTGCGCTGTTTTTTTTTTTTTTTTTTTGACCCATCACTGTTTTGCCTGAGTGATTTGCATTCGCAAGAAAAAGTGGGAGCGTCTCCAATCCCTCCTGATCCATTCTCATGCCCGAGAAGATCTTATCAAGATGTAAATGCTTCTGATAGCTACGGTGGATTTGATAATGGAGTGAATTAATAAACAATTTGATATGTAAAGGAGCTTTTGGTAATGGCCATTAAAAAAGTTGATGCCTACTCATGAACACATGCGTATGGTCGATCTCTCGCTCTCTCTCTTTCTCTCTCTCTCTCTCTCTCACACACACACACACACACACACACACACACACACACACTTTCAATGACATCTGCGCATTTAGAGCTCAAGCTATTTCCAGGGAGTTGGATCGGGCTGGGTTGACTGCCAATGATGAGATATTGATTAGCTGGGAAATGTCAGTGTTGAATAATAGCCTTGAGCCATGTGGGTATGAGAGCATGAGAGAGGGGCAGTGCCCGTGCTCAGCCACTGGGGGAGGCTGTTAACGTTCACGTAACCACCATCTGTCATCAGAGCCTCTGCACTGGATTGAAGGGCACTGGATTGAAGGGCGGACGCATGCCACGCTCAAGACTGCGCATCAGTGGATGTGATCTTCGATTTAGCTTTGTTTTCCTCACAGCCTCTTGTTTTAGAGTTTCATTTGCCGAGGCCTGAAAAAAAAAACAAAAAAAACAACGCTGCCATGAAGGCCGACAGCAAACACACACATTTATGTCAGACAGAGGTGTTGGTGGGAGATGAGCAAGATATGATGAGGTCGAATCTTTAGAGATTGCCCTCGTCAAATTGCCTATCACAGTGTACGGTCAGCTGTACAACCCTAGCCCATTAGACATATATATCACACATCTGCTGCATTTCTTTACACATTGCTTTGTGCGTGTTTGTGTGGAAAGAGAGATTGGGTAGCTGGGGAAAAGAGTTAGGTATAGCTGTGGGTGTATACAGGAATTAGTAAAGAACAGTCATGAAAATGCTAAACCCAGCTAAATCCAAAGGAGCATGACGGGGACTCGCCGAGTTACAGTGGAAATGAATATGTTTTATGATCAGCAGGCTTATTTATTTATTTATTTTTTATTCTCAGAAACCTGTTACTGCAAAACACCCCTCTTCCTTCTTCACCCCCGTTAAACTCCAATCCTGATAGGAAGGAATAAATAAATAAGGATCCCCATGACAACTGAGCGAGAACAATTGTCACGCTGTGCAGCGGATGACTGGCATCGCACTCCCTTCATCCCTCCTTAAGGCCCCCGACGGCAAATGCCAGAAGATATATTATTCATGTAGCCACGCTCCAAGCGCTATTGACAGGAAGCAGGAGGGAAAAAAGTTCCCCTGGTGCGCAAGCTTGGGCAAACTGCACGTTTCTCTCTTACACGCGGGTGAGAGGTGCGGCTTTTGTGACGGCATTTGTGAAGAGCTGAAAACTTTGTCTCTTGACGCTGGTAATCTGTTATCAGTGGCCATTCAAGTTTGAAGCTATGATTTAGATAATCGGTTGAGTTGGCTGCCGCCACAAACAGCACAAGTTCTCTTAGCACTGGAAGCCACCCCAGGAGAGGTGATCAGGTGCTGCCAGATTTCATTCCTTAACGCACAAGAGAGCATGCGGTGCGTCTCAGCTATTCAAATCCTCGATCCTTCCAAGACCCTCTTGTTAATTCCTGAAGGAAGATTAATCCTTCAGAAAGCAATTCGATAATAATAACAATGAATTATGTTGAAGACTCCCCTGGTAGGCAGCCATAAGTACAATTCAAACACATTTACAGTGCTGCGCAAATGATAAACATACTTGTGTTGTTTTTTTTAAAAAACATTATCTTGCTGAATGTATTCAGGTCTAGCATAATCAATTAATGCCATTTTTATATTTATTTGCATTTATCCTTCCATAATTTTTGGCAGAAGTTCTTGCCCCCGGGTCATGCCAGGGTCAGCTTTGTGTTTGACAGAAAGCAGCTGATGTTCATGCTTTCCATCGGCTCTCCTTCTGACACGCTGATGCATACCTAAACCAAAAATCTTCAGTTTAGACACTTCTCTCAATAAGAGTTTCTCTGTCTGCTGAGAGAATCTACCAGATGCTGAGCAAACATTTGCCTGGATTTTGTTCTGTTCCTTAAAGAAATGTCCCTTTAGCTATTATTAATCAGACAGAGAAAGTTTTTGGTACTTCCACTATATTTTATGTTTTCTACTTTGCAAGATTCTTGGGGAAAAAAATCGAGAAAATACAGCCACATACAGCTGGGTCAGATAAACAGATTAGAACAAATACCTTTGACGGCTGGGTTGACAAGACATTAATAGCTTAATGATGAATTAATAACGTTGTTTCTGGTGTATTGAGATTTTGTTCAGTAGTGTGTGTGTATATATATATATATATAATTGGTTTATGAATATTTGAATGGTATGGCTTGCTGTGTATAGCCAGGTTGCCAGAGGTGCCCTAGGTCATGATATAGTGCAGCAGGTAAACTCCATTTTACACAAATTAATGGCTGGAATGTCCACAGCAGTTTAAATGATCAGCAGTTTATTCCTGAGCAGGGTCTTTGTGGCAGCACACTAGTCAGTGTACCATTCATTCTGTTTAAACACTTAAACCTTCTCATCACCTCACCATGTTTTGCATGATGGGTGGAATAGTTTGAAATATTGACAGTATAATAACTGTATGCACCTATTATCATGCTATCTGTTTACTACTGTATCATCAATGTATTTGGTAGAATGGAAACTGTGTGCTAACTATGTTTCTGTATTATGGAATTGTTTGGGGGGAAAAACATTCAAAGGTGGATACGTGGGAAAAAAACCGATTCGAGGGCAAAAATCTAGCCACTTTTTTTTTTTTTTTTTTTTGTATGAGCCAACCTGCTAATGTAATATAGTGAATTAATCCAGCTTAGCATATTAAGATATTAAGACGACTCGCAAGATTACAAACTTAAATTTACTCATATTCACTCTCATTGTTTCACTGGTTAATTGTACATGCATATAAAATGCAATTATCAGGAGTTATGGCACAATTATGAGAAATAGGAGATCTTTTTAACTGAAATGTTTGTGTACATGTGTGTCCTGCAGCCACCAACATCAGGTTTTGTAAACTTCATCATGACTATTCATAATCGATCCTCTTTGCTTCCCCTAGCCTGCAGGTATAGAAATGCTACATTTCCTTATTGAATTAGATATTTTCTAATTTGAGCTTGAAGGAGATGAAATAAACAAACATGATGTTACACCGATCCTGAGGCTGTAGGATTCCAAACAACAGTTTTACAGCATTCAAACCTTTGCAGTTGTCTGCTTTGTCACAAGCTTGGGCATGATCCAGAGTAGACAAGGGTTATGAATATTCAGACTTTTATCGGCTCTGACAAATGGCTAAGGAGACATTGACACATGGCACTCTCAGCTGCCCTGCATGGGCCGCCGCTGTTTTTCTGGGCTCCCTTCTCTAGCTTTGCCAGAAATTGGGGTGACAGGTGCTTGACAACATCTATTTAAGGCAAAGAGGGAGATTAATAAGTTAATTAATCATTCCATGTCATTCAAAAAGGCCCCAAGAGAGTTCCTGCTGCAATTTCTTTTTAAAGACAACATAGCTGCTTTTACCTTTTTTTTTTCCACGAATCATAATTGTTTTCACCCTACGACGCAGCCTGCTATTTTGGCTGCGGTCCTTAATTATGATCGGTGTGTTATTGCTCAACAGAGCATAGCAAATTGCCTTTATGTTGTTTGCCTGAGCCTAATCTAATTGGCACATTGTCACAAAAGTAATTATCTGTCATTTAAATTGATGCCATAAGCACAAGTTAGAGGCACACCTGCTGCCACAAGCAGGACCCAGACTTCCCTCTTCCCACCCATCTCTCTCATTCTTTCTGGCTTGCTTAACTGCAGTTCTACCAGTGCTACAACCCCATCCACATCTAGCAAGGCTTCTGGCCCTTATTTATACTTTTAGAAGTCTTACATGTAAAGGGTATAAAGTCAGTGCTAAAGAGTAGAGTAGTTTAAACCTAGTGTGGTGTAGAACTTTGTTTGCACCATAGACACTTAAGGTACATTGAAACTAGTGGTGCATAAAGAGATAAATCAAGACTTTGCTGCATTTACCATCTGCTGCCAGTCAATAACATGATACGACAAAATAGGAAATACTCCATCGACCATAAAGACTTGTCGACACACACGGAGGCACTTCATATTCAGTGTAACATATTTACTTTGGGTTAGATCTGTTTTAACAAACGAAATCAAAACAATTGTGCTTTACAGTAAAGTGGTGACTCAGTTTATCTACCTCTCATAGCACACTCTTATTTGTATTTTGCAAATTCAGTAGCATTTTAGTGCTACTGAATTAGAAAAATAGCTAATGCCTGCAAACTCATTTGAATACACTCAACAACGATTTGGTATTGCATTCATGATAAACGTTTAAAATATTATGTGGTGTACTTATCTCAGTATCTTATCTCTGTACAATATCTCAGTTTGCTGACATATTGCACTACCTGAGGGAAGTGCTCACTACACTGCGTGATATAGACACAGCCTATTTGTAGTCTTATAATCGCTCCTGTTTATACAGGAACATTACAGAAACTGTTTCCATGAGGCGTCCATGTTTACTGTAAGTATCCACTATTCTAAGAAAAGACAAAGAAAACAAAATGGATACTTTTATACGGTGTATTTACTCTGCGCATTGTAGCAGTGTTAACTTTGTAAAAAATCACACAGTTGTTTTATTTATGGTGAACATTGCACATACTTGGGCGTAGGTGTATGTTTTAAATTATATGTAGAAATTGTCACTTTGACAACTGGTGCATCTGGCGGCTGCTTTTTTTTTTTATATATATATATAAAGTGCAGTAGCCAGGCGCTATATCTGCATATATCTCTGTAGGATTGTTTACTGATTCTCGTACCATGAGATTTGGTAAGAGATCGACTCTAGTTGCATGACGTCTACTTTCTCTGCAGCGGATCACGGGCAGCTCTTTCCGTCTACCCATTAAAAATTCAAAGAAGGAGGAGACGATGATGAATCGGGCCTTATTAATTTTAGCTTTGGATAAATAATGCATGGCTCTCTGGCTCCTTCCTATCTCCCCCTCTGGCCCTTCCAGCCTGTAGCCTTAGTATCTGTCACATCTGATATCCGGACAGTTCATCTGAACATCAGATACGCCATGAATAGTTTCTCCAGAGTTTTGCACTGTCCAGCCGACTCCTCGTCCAAAACAAACACGTAGCAGAATATTTCTGGGTATTATTGCACTCTGTGGACAAATAAGCAGAAGCACTGAAATGATGACTGAGCTTTAGACTGGAAGGTCTTTTTTGTCTGTGCCTTCCCTGTGAGCATGTGAGCCTATTTTTAGTGTTTAGCTGAGCTGCTGGTCAGTCTTCAGCTCTGTTTTTAAACAAGTCATTTACCTGGAGTTCTGTTTATTTTCAGATACAGATACAGTGATAAACATGATGACTTTGATGGAATATGTCTAATTATATCTAGTGAATCTACACATAAGAAGATTTCTAACTTACAACAGCTACACACCTTTAATTCAGGAGCAATGAATCCGTTCATGACCCGCTATTCCTTTAGTTACTCGCTATTCTATTCAGTTTTTTCCCCCATCTTCTTAATGTCTCATCTTAGATGTGGGCCTCAGATCCATCTGATTTATTGTTTGATAAAGTTGCCACTGATCTGCCGTAAATGTAGCTGTCAAAGGCTTTTGTCTGAAGGGACCCACAGTTTGCCCTTGACAAATTGGGTTCTGAAAGGCAATTCCTCTCACCGGTTCAGGAAAAAGAGCATCAACTTGACAAGACAGGCAAGAGGCATCTTCTTGAGACAGGGATATAAATAAAATACAAAATGAGGAAGAAAAAATAGGAAGAGAAAAAATAAATCAGAGGGTCCCCTCCCTCTTTCATTCTGGGCCAGACGGATGCGCTCGGGTGGGAGTCAGGGTTGTCAGTGATAATCTTATCTGCCGATGACGGCTAGCAGAAACGGGACAAAGGCAGCCGAGCCTGACTCGAGGTCTGATGGTCCGCTGATTGCACAGATGTCCAATAGAAGGGCAGTTGCCGTGGAAATGATGAATGACGCGTGGCCTGGCCTTTTGCCCCCCAACCATAAGAGGGTGCTCAGAAAACAAGGGAAACTTCTCAATCATGAGCATCTCACAAAGTTTGAAATTTGTTTGTGAACTTGGAGGGTGGCCAAATCTGTGGATGTTTGAGCTCCAGGATTCTGTCAACAGTTCTTTTAAATTTTGCATTAGATTAAGGTGAATGTTATCCTAAAAATGAATACAGCATGTAAAGCTGGCATGAATGTGATAACCATAACATAGCATCTCCTAGGGCTGTTTATCAATAGATGAAATTATCATCATAATTATTTTATATCATGTTATCTTGTATTTTATTTTGTATCATGATATCATGATTATTTAAATTATATTATATGTCTAAATGGTACTTAATTGAAACTAGCCCTTGAATTACATTGACTTTTCAAAAGGGCTTAAATTATTTTCCAAGCCACCACAGACGGGAGTTTCTGTGCATGTTCTCCTTGTGTTTGAGAAGTAGGGTTTCCTCCTACTTCTCAAAACCTGCATGTAGCTGCACTGGATTGGTATGAGTAAGTGAATGTGTCCCATTCAGGGTGTATTCCTGCCTCACGCCCTGTGTTCCCGGGATAGGCCCCGGATCAACCTTGACCATAACCAGGATAAAGTGCTTACTAAAGATGAATGAAATCCACCACAGACTGCAACTGTATCCAGTTTCAGAGCTGCCCACACACAGCCATAAATACACACACACACACACACACACACACACACACTCTCTCTCTCTCCTCTGCACAGTATATGAAGGATACGAAGTCATATGACCCCAGTTTTGTAATCTATAAGAGCACATCGGTGTCAGTGTTCTCTTATAGGTCACTGACTACCTCAACTGCTTACTTTAATCACTGTCTTTTAAGCCGTTCCTCATTTCTGGGCTGCCTTGTTTACGGCTGAAATGTTCAAAAGTGGGGTCAGAGGCAGAGGTAACGTTCATTCTGCATCTGCTGCTGTTTACTGCAGTTTAAATCAGGTGGAATTGACCAATGAGTGGTAGCCTGTTAGTGAAGACCCTGACCAAAAAAATTCAGCGAGCGAGGATGACAGCACCGCAGACCTCCGAGAACAGAGATTTGGAGGTCACAACATTTCATACTTTAGCAGGAGTGGGGAAAAAAGCTACTGACAGATAATTCATCATCATATCAAAGGTAGCTCAGAGCATACACTGCTTTGCAAGGCAAAAATCATGCTCCATCCATCCATCTCGTATCTCTGTGTCTCCTTTCCCAAGCTACTTGTCGTCCTGATCCTGAGATCTGTAGCATCCGGCTGGGAATGGTAACAGCTTGGCCGCTGCAGGCCTCCATCCAAATCTCGGCTTATTGACCAGCTTTTCGCTTGATCAATATTTAATGTCCTCTTTGACAGAGATCACATTCTGTGGTGAGCGCTTTTTTTGCCCCACTCGTAACCACGCTGCCTGGCCTGGGGTCTGGCGGGCTGCCTGGATTCTTTTTTCAGTGTTATTACATGTAAAAGCGGCATTTGGAGCCATGCTCTCTGGCTCACTGACTTGTCTGATTTCTTTTCAGACCTGACTGCCGATGTCAAGATGAAGCCATGGGGTGAGGGGACCTATGCAAGACAAGTGCAGATTTTGTTTCTGCCACTAAACGGCTTGTTGAAGTGATAACTCAGTGTGTCAGCTGTAGTCTGGGCAACCAAGAAATGCGGTACAAAATAGATGCTGGTTTTTTTTTTTTTTTTTTTTTAAATATATATACAGGGATTTTAGTGCCATACAACTAAAACACACCTATATGTAAAATGTAGAACAAGGGTTCCCAAACGAGGGGTCACGACCCCACATGGGGTCACTTGATTTAAAAATGGGGTTGCAAGAGAAAATCACAGTCTCCACTTTTGTTTCATTCATTCATTTTACAAGTTAATATTAGAGATATCAAAAAAATTGATTTTGTGTGCAAATAGTTTGAATTGTTACTGGGAGTTAAATTAATAGGATACATGTTATTTTAGTCTTTTTTTTTTTTTTAAATGATGCTCTGCAGTAGCATAGTTCAGCAATAAAAACTAAATATCTTATCAACTAAATATCAATCAAATAAATATCTCGACTAAATATATTGGCACTGTGTCTCAAATCGCATACATATGTACTATTCTAGATCGTTATTGAGTACTAACACTAACCGGTTTTCCTATTACAGTTAGTGTTTGAATTTTAAAAACATCTCATGTTGCCATCAAACCCACCAAATGGTCCGTTTTGCATACCAGCCTTCTGGATTTTCTTTCACAGTTTTCGATTTGAGACTTAGCTCATGACAACAATCAAGACAATGGCAGAAAGTTTTAAAGAGAGACACAGAAACTTGTCACTGTGTTTAATGTCAGCCTAAAATCCCTAAACATTTTACAGTTCGACTTGTAAACCTGACAGACAGGAATGTTTTGCCTCTGACATGAGATCTAGTGAATGTTGCTTTTAAACCTTCTGACTTTAAAACTTCTGGCTCTCACGTGGCCACAGCTTCTACATGTGCACGTGACACTTGCCACTAGAAAATGAAGAGTTTATATATTTCTTACAAGGACTGTAGAAGCCTCTTGTTCTTGACCACAGGGACCCTTTAATGGTTAATTTCTGTTAGTCCCAGGTGTTTGTGTGATGGGTTTGTTTTTTTCTTACTTTACTCCTTCTCTAGTGTGTTTACATAAAACTCCAATTCTGCAAGGGCCATTTCAGTATTTGTGAGAGCTTTTGAAGGGTTATACACTAAGCTAACCTATCATCTCTCTCTTCCAAATATCAGCCTTGGGTATGACACCTGTGGTTTAATATTCTTTTATATTTGCTATGTATCTTCTGTTGTGAGTGAGTTGAACATTAGTCTGAGTCTGGCATGGTCTGACATGGATGCAGTTTGGGCTTCTGCAGATTAATAGACCACTGTGCAATTTATTGTAAGAGGCAACAGCTGATGATAGACTTTGCACAGGACTTTGACAATACCTTTTATGAGAGGGCTAAGAAGAATTGGATTTTTCACTTGCTTTTTTCCCCCTCAGTTGTACTTCTCATGTGGACTTGATGCCCAAAAAAAAAAACCCTTGGTTTTGCAGCTCCTGTCCTTCAGCCTGACCATTTCATTAGAAGTTGATACTACATTGAGGTGCCAGTTGTCATGTCTGCCCACAATGTATGTTTTTCATGCTGTCAGTTTGCTATTTTGAGTTCTCAGATTAATCAATTTATTTGTTCTCTCCTCTAAAGAAAACTTCCCCATGAACCTGTGTATAAGATGACCACGCAGCTCCGTTTTAATAAGCAAGGGTGGACAAATCACTAACCCAGGCGTCTGGGATGAGCAGATTGCGTCTCTGGGCCATCGGTTTTTCATTTCAGTGATAATGATGCTACTCAGATGCAAATAATGTCTTTGCCTGCGACAAGAGAACGACACAGCTCATAGCTGAAATTTCAGAGACTTTCTGTCTTTTTGTCAAGGTCTGACATGATGCTTTATCAGCAGAGACATCATCAGAAGAGGATAAAGACTATGGCTACATAATGTCGCTCCTCCCAGGGATTCAAGTACTCGGTTATTTTCCATAGTCTGGATTAATGCACATAATTAGCTTGACGTACTTTTGATTGTTATTGCTGTTTAGCTTAGTTAATTGGGCCTCTTTGCTAGCATAATGTGAATCTGGGCTAGCACAGTGGAGCTTTGAGTTGCTGCCTAGGCTAGCTAATGAATTAATGATTTGTCCACCCCTGAATAAAGTATAGTTCATGAGGTTTTTGTTAGAGAAAGATCCATGAGAGATAGTGAGCTACACCTACTTAAAATGAACTGTTGCGTGCTTGGTGAATTTAAGGATATACACGTCTTTACACTTTAATTAAAGTATGTAGACTTCATCTACATTCATCTACAGCCATACAATCTTCCATTGTCTGATTTACAGTAAATGGCCTAATCGGCATGTTGATAAAGCTCATGCAACTTTAATATCCTACTTAGAGCCATAATAATGCCCTATTTCTTAAATATGTTTCAATATGTCTTCATGATGCATCTCTGAAGGGCACTTCATTGGATGAATCTCTAACTATAATGGGGACTTAAGAACTCCACTGGCTTAAACAGAGCTGTAACCTGCTTGGTCGTTTTATCCACGAGCAGATTTTTTTTCTTCTTCTTTTTTTTAAATTTTTTTTTATTTGAGAGATCATATGAACCAAAACATGACCCTTTTTACTTCATGGATCTCCAAATATTGAACTGACAACACAAAAAAATAAAATGGGCTCATACATTATGATCTCGTAGCCACATTAAACAAAATGTGTTCGTGATGCACGCAAAAAAAAAAAAAAACTTTTTCACAGGTTGGTGTATGCCTCTTGTGTATTGTTCAAAATTGCTCCCCATGTAGTGCTCTATAGGGTGTAAAAGCCACTAAATGACTGTAAGCCAGAAGAATAGTGTCTACGGCGTATCCAGTGCACTTCATGTCTAGAATTTGAAGCATTTCACTTTCTCGATGCATGCTAGTGAGCAGGTCAGTATCAGATCCAGAGGCCCCACACCAGATTGAAGTGAGTAAATGATGAAAAAAGCCATGCCAAGACAGCTGCCCTCGCTCCCAGCCTGACGATGACAGCCGTGCTCTTGTACATGTCAAAAGTGATACGATGATTGCACGTTTTCAAGAAAGTGCCGACGCCGGGTGTGGCGGCTCGGGAACGGATCGGCGGTGTGCCGAGCAAGAGTGTGTGTGTGTGAGAGAGAGAGAGAGAGAGAGAGAGAGAGAGAGAGAGAGAGAGAGAGAGAGCTAAATCCATGTATAACTCTTTGTTTTAGCATCAAATGCCATCGTGATTAATAACCTGCAAGGAGAGATATGAGAGGAGAAGGTAAAGCCCAGATTCTCACCGCAGTGCTGGATTACTCAAAAAGGCGTTTAATTAACAGTGACACTGCCTGGCCTGCACAGCTCGCTGAGCAGAATACCAACACACACCACACTGGAGTTCTGAAAGAGTCAGGCCTATATTACACAGATTATCGAGGCTGTAATTCTGTAATAATGGCTCTCATAAATCTTAATGTACATCTAAAGTATTCAGTAAATCATCTGTGTTCATCAATATGTATTGCTGTTATTATGGTGTGTGTGAAGCTTAACGGTAAATCAGCACTTGTATTAATATTAGGCATATGTCGAAAATCGTTTTGTGATGTGTAAGGAATAAGGTGTGCTGATATAGGAAAACAATCATATGATGTGAAGGTGGTTATTTTCTTCTAATACATCACAAAGTGTTTTATTCCTCTTATACCTTTATGCCGAAGCTATTTCTTTTATTTCACCAAAGAATGACGTCATACTTTTTATCTATTTATAGTTACATTTAACGTTGGAAAACATCCCCAAATAAGTTCTATCCTGAACACTTTCTCGTTTTAGGAAAATGTAAACTCTCTTACAAAGTGACAACACTGGAGATTCTTTCAAAAATGCAAAAAATCTCTGTACAGAAAACTTTACCCCATCAAAAATCACACGTTTTTGTGGAGCGTCCACCATACAAGTCCCTGTGATTTAGCTATTAATATAGAAATGATAAAGTACAAGAATGAGTGCATTAATAAGCACATAAACCTGAGATTTGAATAACAGCTGGAACTACTGTCAGAGATGCTGTTAGAAAATTCACACCTTCTGACCAATCAGAATTGAGAGTAAATACATCACAAGGCAAAAAGACTTGTAAAAAGAAATTTCTAGAATACTTGGTCGAAATATATTTAGCTAAATGTCAGGTTATACATATAGCACTCAATAATTGATTAGAGAACATTATTTAATTTAATCTACATTTAACCTGAGTATCGATTTATACAACCTGTCTGATTAGCAGACTAGATGCCTTTTGGCTTTTTAGTTGGTGAATGTATACAGGAAACCATATAAATCGTTGTGAAAGGGCTTTTATCGTTTGATATATAACTCAATTCAAAGATGACGGAGATATTTTCAGGTCATCCAGGCTGCATAACTGCATTTTTCCTGTGGCCAAGTAATAGAGAGTTGCATAAACCTTTGCTCTCTGGTGGTATTGCATTGCCTGTTTTATTAGTGCATCACCGACTAGCGTCCCAGTTACTCCTTTGCCCTGACAATTGAGATGATATCTTTTTAAAAACATTCATCGAAGTGAGCTTGAGGTAATACGGATATTTTTTTCTATTAGCATGTTTCATTTACTCTTCACTGTTGCGACTAATGTGTTTGTAGCTGTCTTGTGAGTTTTGCAGAATTTTATGCCATCCTCCTATTGGTGGCTTTTAGATGAGTACCATAGCAGCACTCAGACGCTGAGATTTTAATCAAACATTTCTTACACTGCCAGAACTTTGTCGTGATCCATCTTTGTTTGCAGTGGTACTAAATTGAATTAGACTAAAAGAGCTACTGTAAATTCGACTTTAAGAGCTAATTTATGTGAATTTATTTTCTAATTTCTATTGAAAAAGAATATCGCAGGTATGAATATTTGTGACAGTAGAAACATACTTTTCACTTCACCAAGTTTCTTCATACAAGCAGTCAATATTTCCAGGCATATTATTACAAATATTACAGTATTTCCTCACACATGTTCAACTCCTCCTAGAGCAGCTTGATAGCATGAAGATCGAGGGATTGGGCAGGTTTTTGCATTACACACAGCATTGCCTTCTTCAAATATCTCACACAGCTTTGAAATATGTTTGGGCTCATTTATTGCACAATTTCACAAAAAGTTCATTTCTTTTATTACAGTCGTTATAACGTCGGAAACGGTGATAAAACGTACCATTAAAAGTTATATCTAGTTCATGTACAGGCTGCTATTGTGATTTCTGTATTGAAACAAATTCATACTCGAGTTGAATCAGTTGGTTGGAACTTTGTCCCCTCAGGCCTAAAGCAGGATTTTCATATTTCCACACTACCTGCACACCGCAACGCTTGAAGTACGTTGTTGCTCTCCTCACGCTTGTGTATGCAAGGGAGGCCGTCTTAAAACAATTAACTACAGACTTTCATAATAACCCCTGACCAAGCCTGCAAATATTGTTTGGTCCTAGCTGGAATTAATTAAGCTTTGTACCAAGGGAGAGGATGACAGCGTGTGATAATGTATTTTACGTGATATGGACCATTGACTGCCTTTCCATAGCTCAGGAACAATAATGAGAGAAATATCTGTGGATCCATTCAGAGCGCTGATTGTTTGTGGGTATTAAATTGTGCGTACATCTCTGAATGCTGAGGCGAAAGAGGAAAGCCATTGTCGAAACATTTGTAAGCAAATTGCTTTCTCCGCCATTGTGCCAGGTTTGATGGATTCTGTGTTTCTGAAATGGACAGAATAGAAAGGCCAAACTTCATACGGCAGGCCATGGTGGAGAATTCATCCCTGGGATATCTAAAGTGGCGATTGTTCTTGGCGCACAGAAGCGAGGTGCGAGCTCCAACAAAGACAGACATGGAGGTTTTTTTCTTTCTTCACAGTTTAAATCATGAAAAGACGACTGAAAGAGGAGCTGAAAGAGGGGCTGAAGTATTGGAACAGGTCAGCAGTGAGCCATGGCAATTCTGCTTATTCATATACACACACCGCTCCCAGGTCATTTTCCACTTTCACACACCAGATTAAAATAAGCCGTTAAAATATTCCTTTGCAAGGCTGATATTCAAATAGCTAGGTGCTTCCTTCTAAAGTCTCACCACAATAGCGCAATTTCCAATTTTCTATAGCTGGTGCATAAAGGTGATGCAGAGGACACGTGACTGCACCGCAGTGCTGCCATTGCATCTTTTTTTGTGGGGAGTAGAAACAGTGCTAAGATTTTACCACAATAAGCAATTATTAATACTTAACTAATGCTTTCATAATGATAAATTAATACATGCACTAATCCTGATCAGGAAATAATGAAGCATATACATGAACAGCCTCTCAGACATATATGATTATCCATTAATAACGGTAAAAGTTAAAAATTAACTTCTTGTTAACTCATTCTGTTTTTACATTCTGTTTTTTCTATTAACAGTGCGTATTATATTAATTAAGATCATTTACACTGTACACTTTGGAGAATGTAGAACAAAATAAACATCAATAAAAAGGTGCTTTGAGATCAAATGGGTGTGGTGGTGATCTCACAGGAGGTAGATCCATTCAAACACACATTAAAGACTATGCTAATAAAATTAAGGCCCAACTTAGAATTTTGTATAGGCATGAATTTAGGGGGCAACAGAAAATTGTTAGCCCCATCGTTCAGAGATCCCAAGTTCAAGACCCAACGATGCCACAGCCAGTCCAAGAGAGCAAAATTGGCCATGCTTTCTGGGAGATAGCGATGGCATACTCTCTCTCCCCTGTCAATCACTGCAGCACTAGCTAGCAAGTTGTTGCCATCTGTGAACTGATGTATGCGGAAGAGGGTAGATGCAATTGGCAGGCTTCACGTGTCCCGCATGAAGCGCATGTTAACTCTCACACGTCTTGGTCAGTAGCTGTTGTATGATTGTTGCATGATAGCGGAGAGCTGGCTCAGGAGACCAAATTCAGGAGAAAACGGGGCTAAAATAAGACGTGATTTGAGAACACTATATTGAAAACTGTATGTTTCATACCACAGGTGAAAATTTTAGCAATATGTATACTTCATTTTTATTTATATCACATGCTATGATTTAGATCCGAATCAGTTTTTTTTAAAACAAATTTTTAAATTTTTCCTTCTTTTCAGTGTTCCATTTAGTTTTTGTAGACGTTAAATTATGTCTCATTAATCTCAGTATAGCAGTTCTTAATTTTTTACATTGTTAGCAAAATTATATATCGTGACGCATATTGTGTATTGTACAAATGTCTTCAAGTATTGTGATATGATATTTTGTCATATAACCCAGCCCTAGTCATGAAATTAATGAAAAGAATTAGTCAACAAGATGTTTATACTTAGCTAGTGCCATTAGTCCATATGTATATGGACAGTGACACAGTTTTTGTAATTTTGCCTCTGTACTCCACCACAATGGATTTGAAATGAAGCAATCAAGATATGATTGAAGTGTAGACTTTCAGCTTTATTTCAAGGGGTTTAACAAAAATATTGCATTAACTGTTTAGGAATTACAGCCCTCCATTTTCACAGGCTCAAAAGTAGTTGGACAATTGACTGATTCATGGCCAGGTGTGGCCTGTTTCCTCCTTATTTCATGATAAATTAAGAAGATAAAAGGTCTGGCGTTGATTCCAAGTGGTGAATTTGCATTTGGTAGCTGTTCATGGGAACACTCAATATGCGGTCCAAAGAGGTGTCGATGCAAGAGGCCATCATTAGGCTAAAAAACAAAAGAGACCTATCAGAGGGATAGCAGAAACTTTAGAAGTGGCCAAATCAACAGTTTGATACATCCTTAAAAAAGAAGGAAGGCAATGGTGAGCTCAGCAACACTAAAAGGCCTGGAAGGTCACAGAAGACAACTAAAGTTCTTTCCTTCCAGAATTCATTCCTTGATGAAGGAAAAACCCCTTCACAACATCTAGCCAAGTCAAGAACACTCTTGAGGAGGTAGACGTATCATTGTCAAAGTCTATAATCAAGAGACACCTTCATGAATGTAAATACAGAGGGTTTACCTCAATGTGCAAAAAAGTGGTAACACTCAAGAACAGAAAGATCAGATTGAACTTTGCTAGAAAACAAAAAAAAAAAAAAAAAAAAGCCTGCCCAGTTCTGGAACAAGATTTTTTGGACAGATGAAATCAAGATTAACTTACCAGTACCAGAATGATGGGGATAGAAGAGTATGGAAGAGGAAAGGAAGGGCTCATGATCCAAAGCATACCACATCATCTGTCAAACATGGAGGAGGCATTGTTATAGCATGGGCTAATGGAACTGGGTCAGCCAATTATGGCTGCCAATTGAACTGGGTCACTGGTCACTTATTGATGGTGTGACTGCTGATAGAAGTAGTAGGATGAATTCTGAAGGGTATAGAGCTACACTTTCTGTTCAGATTCAGTCAGATACTGCAAAACTGATAGGACGGCGCAAAACCCAGCAACCCTGCAGAGGAGCCTCATTCCCATTGCCTGTACCTTATTCTTTTGGTCACTACCTACCTCTCACGAGCATAGTGACGATAGGGAAGTACCTTGACCAGTACCTAGCCCCTGGTGAAGGACTTGAAGTATCCTGGGGTCTTATTCATGAGTGATGGAAAAAGAGAGCATGGTGGTATTTGTAGTTTCACACAAAACAAACTTAATCTCTTTCATTCAAACACCTAAGAAGGAACAATGCTTTTGGAGGTTTGGCGAAATTGTTCACTATAATAACAATAATGAATAAGCAGGATGCTGCATATGTTGCTGCCGGATGAGGCACTTAAACAACATGCAGTGTTTTTAATAGAGCAGTGGTGGGCAGCAATAATGTGCAATAGTCTCTGAATGCTCTCTATTAGGATTGCTAAAAAGGACACATTTAGCATAGTGGGTTCATTTGTGAATGTGACTGCAGAAACAATGAAGGGGTAATTTAGTGTAGGATGGAGAACCCACGCTATAATATAGATATTATTTTTAAAAAAAAAAGCCATTTACCTCAAGAGCCTCAACATCTGGCTCCGACGATAGGACATCAAGCCTAAATATAAGTTAGCGACTGAGAAGTACAGCAGAATGTGCCATAAATGAGTTCACTTAGACTCTTTAGACCTAGTTGGAAATCTGAGTTTACACTTTAGTGTTGAGCTCTTTGACAACACTTCTGCTTGGCTGACCTTAAAAGCTTTTGTGCAAGCATAACTTTCTCAAATTAGAGAGTCCCGAGACCTTAATTATTCCATTGAATTGGGGTCAAGGATGGACCGCAACAATGTAATTACATTAGATCAGCCACAACTCAAAGGTTATTATAGACATTTGCCGGCACACCGCACGGGTAAGTAACAGCTCAATAAAGATAAAAGAAAAAATGGCATTGGCGAATAGCAAAGGAGGATATTGGCTGAAGACATTTTGAGAACAAATAAAAAGCAATGCACAATCATAGACTCTGCCTGTACTCCTGCACTTATCTGTGCTTTCTTATTAACACCCATCTTCATGGGTGAGTCTGAAATCAGTTCACTTTGGTGCTGGAGCTGTGTGTGTGTGTGTGTGTGTGTGTGTGTGTGTGTGTGTGTGTGTGTGTGTGTGTGTGTGGGTCCCACCGCCCCCCGCCCCAGAAGGTCATCTGGTTATTGCAGATTTTAGTCTTCACGGGCTCTTAACTAGTTTTTAATCAGCGGTTATTAAAGAGCTGGAAGGCAGTGCAGGCTCTGGGCTCTCTAGCCGCAGGAGAGTGCCCATCAATATGTCACATCAATTACTGAAAACCAGGCCGTGCTGAAAGAGAGGGGGGGGCGAGAGTCTAAACTTCCTTCTGATATCATATCTATAGTGTATTACTTCTGGAAGTGTTCAGAAATTTATAAGGCTTTGGAAATGTACTGGGGATTCATCTCTGTATGAGGAGAAAAAAGTATGTTGCTCTCAAATCATTGAAATGCACAACTTGTGGCAGTAAATCAGTGGCCAAATAAGTCTTAAGCTCATTATTTGATCCCACTCTGGACACCACTGTAGAGCCGTTGATCACAGCTCTCGACCTGAAGTTGATTAATGCACTGCATGTTGCTTTGAGCAGAGCCTAATATTATTAAAATCCTGGCACCAGAAGCTTTGACCTCGATGTTCAGTGTCGCATCTGTTGCTTTCTGCTTTCTTCACCAACACAGTGTGCATGTTTACCTCAGCTCATTCTAAACATAGTCCTGACACTTGCATCCCTATCAGACATATCAGTAATTGCCAATTAAGCATGCCAGTGCTTCAGACTGCAGCTTAATTGCTGTTAATGAGAGTCGAGGCACTGCAAGGTGTGCGCAGGCGTCCTGCGGCTTCATAAACAAGTCCCTTATAAAGCCGATGCCCTACTGTACGCCGGAGCATGAATATGCATGCGAGTCGATTCGCCTCGGCTCGGCTCGGACTCATTTCAGAGCCAATCAGGCCGACGTGCCTCAGCTCTCCCAGTGAGTAAGCGCCACTCCATTAGATCTGCCGCTTGGCAACTTAAAGCCATAAGCTCAGATGCACCTATTAAACAGTTGAGAGCATGTTTGTGTGTTCGTGGGTAAGTGTGGTGTCGTCTTGGCTCCCAGCGTGTGGGATGATAGCGTCGGCATTGCAGGTGCTACACACTGAGCTCTTGCAGGGACCTGCAACTTTTTTCAAAATGTATGACACCTGCATATGCTAATCGGTGCAGTCTGTGCCTCTACAGTCAGTTGATGAATGATGAATGAAGTTTAGTTTTCTCAAGTATTTTGCCTGAAAAAAATGTTGGTGTTTAAATGAGTACGCAGATGTGTCGTTTTCTCCCAGAGAAACTTGAAATGTGATCTAAACATAGTCCAGTTGAGAGCCTAATAATGGCTCTTTGGCAGGGGTGTAATTTGGGTACAGCAAGGTTTAGTCAGTTGTCGCACCTTGGCTGCTGGATCACATTTTGCGGCTTTCTCCGTGTTTTAGCTAAATGTTCTCAATGAATTGTAGTATGATTGTCTCCTTGTGAAGCATCCACATTCTGCTACTGCACCAATCTTGGTATTGAAAAATATTGTGTATCTACTGTTGGTAGGATTTGAGACAACCAACATGAAGAGCATTGAACTGAAATGAAATGTGCTGTATATCAGTTAGCTAGAATTTTTGAGAATTTGTTTTACAGGGGATTTGTTTGTCCTGACACTCAATCAGTTTACAATTTACTTTAATGAGCAGTCTACACATTATTTCTGCCATAATCCCTAACTATGCGGGTTTCAAAACTATTATAGTAACTGTAATTGGATGTGTGTCAAGGCTATTATGTTGCAGCGCTGTTGTCAAGACTTTTTACTGGTAGTGATATTTTACTGCACCTCTGCTGTCTCGGCTTGGCGTGATATTTGTTTACAGCAGTGATTCTCAAAGTAGCGTCCAGGAACACCCTAGGGGACCCCCAGAGGACCGTGAAGCATAGCCAGTCCACGATTTTTATAAAGGTTGTTAATCACATCCCTCTATTATCAACATTATTATTTATTATTGAATTCTTATAGTTAGTAGCCTGCTATATTGGTTACTTGAATTAACTGGGTTTAATCCAAACCTCGATAACTCAAACAAGTCGCCCTGTAAATCATGTCAACTTAGACCTAATGTGTTTTGGCATTGGAAATTTGAGGCTTTATATATTCCAATAAATATCCAGAATATTATTGTACATATTTAAAAAATGAGCTTAATATTTGAATTTTCAGAGGAATTCCATGAAATTTATTTCGCACGGAGGGGTTCCTGGCTGCAAATAGTTTAATAACCCCTGGTTTACATAAGAACCAAACCCACTGATCCCATCACCGATATAACTTCAACATAACACAAGTGTCAAAAAAAAACAAATTTTGAATTGAGTTGCTATCAGTTATAAAAGCAGCTTTGAACTTGGACATGAACTTAGACTTGCACTTTGAAGAGAATGTTACGAGAACATATATTTGACCTGTCGCCCATCTAAATGAGTGATTAAGTCTTTTCTGCAACACCACAGACTCACTTATATGACATCTATAGTTAATAACGTTCAGCTATTTTGGTAAGAAATGGCTCTGAACAGATTAAAATTTAATAAGACTGATTTGACAGCATATATATCAGGACCATGTATTTTTATCTATAGATCATTGACATGGAGAGCTAATAAAGTAATGCATAGAGCCAAGTATAATACATCACTGGATTATTTGCAGAGTTATTGTACAGCTTAAGTAAAAATGTGAATTTCTATTATGCTGTAGCAGCACATGAGTCGCACCCCACAGCTTAATATCCATTTATGAGAATATTCATTTCGTATTCACCAAAATTCATGAGGTAGAAAATGTCATTACGGAGTTTCTGAAAGCAGAATAAGAGGAGTTTGGAAAGTTAAAGGAAGGCTGATTGCCAGGCTCAGTTAACTGGACAATTCATTTTCTCTATCTTGGTGAGAGCAGGATTGAGAGGTTTAAGTATAAGAACAACCACCATGCTGATTCGATTGATGAAAATGAATCCAAAGTGTGACGGAGCAGCAATTGTGTTTGATGCTCAACGCAGTGTAAAAAGAAATAAAAAAAAAATGCATTCACCAAAAAATAGTTCTTTCACAGTCTTAATGATGCCACCGAATTGTGTGTGTACGTGTGTGTGTGTGTGTGTGTGTGTGTGTGTGTGTGTATATATATATATATGTATATATATATGTATATATATATGTATATATATATATATATATATATATATATATATATATATATATATATATATATATATATATATATATATATATATATATATATATAAAATACGTCATTACATTGGCACCTGTCAAGGGGTGGGATATCTTAGGTAACAAGTGAACAGTCAGTTCTCGCAGTCGATGTGTTGGAAGCAGAAAAAATGGGCAAGCGTTAGGATCTGAGCGACTTTGACAAGGGCCAGTTTTGGAGATGCTGTGACCCAGTCGTCTAGCCGTCACAGTTTGGCCCTTGTCAAAGTCACTCAGATCCTAACGCTTGCCCATTTTTTCTGCTTCCAACACATCAACTGCGAGAACTGACTGTTCACTTGTTACCTAAGATATCCCGCCCCTTGACAGGTGCCAATGTAATGAGCTAATCGATGTTATTCACTTCACCAATGTTCATTCAGTGTTAGTCACTTTGGTGTATATGCTGTGTGTGTGTGTGTGTGTGTGTGTATATGTATATATAATGTTTGGATGTCTTCGGGGGGGAAAAAAGAAAGCAAAATTTTAAAAAAGAAGAGTAGAGAAACGGAAGCCTAATGCAGTCTGCTAACATTGAAATGAAGGCTGAGATAGAGCGAGAGAAAAAGAAAGAGAGGGTGAGAGAGGTGGCAGGTAGAATTAATTCATAACGTCCATAATAATGAAGGCTCCTGTAATTCTCAGCAGCAATCTGAGACGTGGAAATGAGACGAGGGGGAAATGAGACAGGGGAAGAACAAAAGCAGACGATTCCGCTGACGGAACACAATACAATAGTGTTTCCCATCACGGCTAAAACACTGCTGATTAAGTTTGACAATCATATTCAAAACGTTAACATTCGACACCACGCTCATGGCTCCGAATTCAGCTCCCTCCTGCGGACATCCTCAGACTTTTTAAAAAAAAAAAAAGAAAAGAAAAGAAAAATCCTCTTCACTTCAAGAGTCTAAATCTTGCAGGACGTATTTGAAAACTTCACACAGTCCTGCCACAAAGATGGAAGGCAACTCTCGGATCGCTTCGTTAATGCTTATAATTAACTTGGCACCAGATTACGGGAGGTCAGCCTGGTTTTTGTTTTGACATAATGAATAAAGGACTCAGGAGAAATAACAAAGCGCCAGCTGATGATACATGCTGAGTGGGCACGTCTACCGACTAATTATTGATTAATATCGCCCGTGCAGGAAATGAGCAACGTTTACCTTGATTTAGAAGACTGAGTGCTTAAGAGAGCCAAGGAGAGAAGGACTCTGCGTTTGTGATGGCTAGTTTAAAAACAGAGACGTGTCCTTGGCCTGACTTGGCACCGTATCACTCTGTGTTACTGAGCCTGCTGCTCTACAAAGGAGGAGAGTTATTAAAAAGTTATTTTAATAACGCTTATTAAAAAGTAGCTCAGGAGTCATTGACCTAGACCAGGAGAGAGTGCCAGCGCATGCTGTGCTAGGTGAGACAGGGCAGCTGCTCTGATGACGGAGCCTAAACTGCATCACACTATAATATTCTCTATGGAATAAGTAATGTAGTTGAATAAGACACAAAGCTTTTATGCATTTCAAGAATCCTTCCGACGGCAATCCTTGCATGCCGTGCAAACGCACATGGTCATGTTGTCGAGGCTAATATGAAAACAAAACCACAATGAATCAACCCAGTGAGAAGATCTTAGTGAGTGATTCTGTGAATGAAACATGCATGAATATGCAGCTTCAAGGATAAAGCATAGGAGAGAGTTGTATCATGAGGTCAGTTGTGGTCAGGAAAATGTCTGCTTGCACAGTGAGTCCACTATATAACTGATTTTCCTTCTATCCCTTGTCATGATGCAGTAAAACCTTCAGTAATGTAAGTAGTATTACCACAGTACTACAGTATTACCTACTGCAGCTTATTAATGTCCATACATTGGTGTTAGTTCTGTGGTAGAACCAGGTCGTATTGCTGGCAAGTGCAAAACGTGTGCTCTGTTGGCCATTGTAGCTCAGTTAAGAGCCTGAACATTGCGAGTGCAAGTCCAGGAACTGGCACAGACTGACAGGAGGTACCACTTGAGCAAACCGTTAACCCTTTATCCCTTTAACCGCTGCTGGGCTTCCCTTTGTGTGTGAAGAGGATATGTTGGGATATGCAAAGTGGGGAAAAAAGCCAAAAAAAAGGTTTTGTAGACCAGTGGGAGAAACTTTTAATTGAAATATCTGATTCAATACCAAATTTGGTGTAGGTTTTTTCACCTCCATATTCTCTATTACTCAAAAGCTGGTTATCTTTCAGAAACTACACACTCGCTCTGGGTGTTTGCTTTCTATGTGGGCTAATTTAGCCTTAAGTAATGCACCTTGGAAAAGACGAACATATGGCATGTATAATATTAATGTTGCCGTGGTACAGGGTAGGCTTTTTTTTTCTTTTTTTTTTTTAGTTTAATTTGTTGAGTTTGTTTATATTTTGTGAAATTGAACCAACCAAATTTATCAAACTTCATCAAAATTTGTTAGAAGACAGAAAAATAACTGTGCCAGTGGGGTTAAAATACAGCCTGGTGACATCTCTAGTTGAAACCAAATTATTAGCTGGAGTGATGTAGCTGAGGTTGAGGAACTGTCAGAGCCAGAGTTCACACACCATGCTGACACTGCTGCCGTTTCTACCTCTGAAGGATAGATTATGATTAATACACTGTACAGGAGAGAAAAAAGAGCCCTAGTCTCTGGGAGACTAACAAGGTTGGTGTGTGTAATAAAGTGACCAGTAATTGTACACAGTATTTAAAAACCTCTGGATTGCTGCTGCTTCTGATACACTTATACCAGCCCTACACATGCATCATGTCATTGACTGCTGTGCTGAGAAAGGATCCATCACCCAAATAATGTCTGCTCAGTGGTAATTCTGTAGCAGCCCCTTTTTTGACACACTGTGCACAACAACTGATGGGATAACTATAATTATGTATGTATAATTCAAGCTGACAGGAAGGCTATGGTAACTCAAATAACCACTGTTTACAACTAGGGTGAGCAGAAAAGCTCAGTTACGCTGAGTTACAGCAGAGACATAGCTAGTCAAAGGTCTACGAGATGTTGAGCGTGATGATGGCGTCGGCAGTATTAGCATTAAAGTTAATCTGAGTGTACAGATGAAGAGGTAAGAGAGCTGAACAGAGTAAATCACTAAAGTGCTGCTGCGTCACTGTCTTTAGGTAGAGATGAAGCGAGGGCTAAATCCTGTTGATAACACTATCAGCATTGTGGGTAATGTAGGAAACCAAAGTGAAGACATGAGCTCAGAATTTGATTATAATGTCAATCTTGGAGCTGTTGAAGAACACATGATAATTATAAATATAGATATATGCAAATCATTCAGGGTGGATTTTTCCTTTAAGTCCTGCCCTTGATTCAATAAGAAGAACACAGTGTCATTAATACAAAGCAGCTTTCTTATAGAGCAGTGTTTTTTTTTTCCCTCTCCTCATCTGCACAGCCTAGCTGAAGGCCTTATCAGGAGGCTGACCTGAATATTTCTAGGTGACATAATTGAAGCCTGTCCTTGTTCAATTGTGGAAATTGTTCTGGCCTTTTTTAAATTTTTTTTATTTTTTATTTATTTATTTTTTATTAAATATCATCGGTGTAATGAAAGTAAAACAGTTAGAATAAAGGAAGCTGTTAAACGTTTCTGTTCAGATGACTGACAGCTCTGTATCTGATGTGAGTTGGATGACATATGCATGTTATATTCTGATTCAGGCTGTATTAAGTGTTTTGTAAGTAGCTTAGTGGACATACTTATTGTTAGGCTACTTTGTCAGAGCGAAGGTTCCTTATTAAACAGTTGTACTACAAGGTGAGCAGAATCTAATGTTGCTTTGGTATAGTGTATGGTTCAGGGTTTGTTTTTTTTTTTTTTTTTTTAAAAACTCCATATATGCAATTTATGAGTGCAGACATTTGTAGGACTGTAGGCCATCTGTTATGCACAATATGGCAGCACCTCTACTCTGATTGTCCACTATGGGGCCACTGCCGGGCAGATATTGTTTGGTTGCTGAACCATTCTCGGCAGAGCAGTGACACCCATGTACATGTATACTGATGTAACCTAATACGAGTACATTATTTAGAATGCACAGATCATGTGGTGATGTGCTGTGATGTCATCTGGTTCAGACTAAAGAACTAAAGTTGCACGAATGGTAGGTATTTATTTTCCTGCACCGCGAGCAAGCCATCAAGAACCAAAGACCACATGCATGTCAATAACACACACATGATACAGTATCCTTTGTAACTGCCTGGTCAGGGATGCAGCAGGTTATATTATGCTACTAGTTTAATTAGAGTTTGGGAAACAGAACTAACAAAATTTATTTGAAAGTTAAGGTTAAGGAACTGTCAGAGCCAGAATTCACACACCATGCTGACACTGCTGCCATTTCTACCTCTGTGAAGTACAAGGCTTAGAACAGAAACTGACACTGATGAAGGATGGATTATGATTAATACACTACAGGAGGGGGGGGGGGGGGGGGGGAAACCTAGTCTCTGGGAGACTAACAAGGTTGGTGTGTGTAATAAAGTGAGCAGTAATTGTACACAGTATTTAAAAACCTCAGGATTGCTGCTGCTTCTGATGCATGTGTAGTGCTGGTATAAGTGTATCACGTCATTGACTGCTGTGCTGAGAAAGGATTCTGTAGCAGCCCCTTTTTTTGACACACTGTGCACAACAACCGATGAGATAAGTCTAATTATGTACGTATAATTCAAGCCGGAGGAAGGTTACGGTATCTCAAATAACCACCGTTTAAAACTGTGGTGAGCAGAAAATCATCTCAGTTTTGGTGAGCCTGTATACACTGTAGCCTTTTCTTGGCTGACAAGAAAGGAGCCCGATGTGTTTTTCTGCTGTTGTAGCCCATCCGACTCAAACGTTAGTGTGTTTTTTGTGCTCAGATGCTTTTCTGCAACACCACTGCTGTAAAAAGTGGTTATTTATGTTGAAATAGCTTTCCTGCCAGCGCCAACAAGTCTGGCCATTCTCCTCTGCCCTCTCTCATCAGCAAGGCGTTTCCGCCAATAGAATTGACACTGTTTTTTTGTTTTTCACACCAATCGGGGTGTAAATATCGGCAGTTTCGGAAATACTCAAACCAACCCATCTGGCACCAACAACCATGTTCAACCAAAGTCACTGAGATCACCTTTTCTGACACCGAGAAAATGTGATAAGTCACTGAGATGAGATTTTGATGTTTGTGATGTACGTGAACTTTAACTTAACTTATTGACGTGTATCGGTATGATTTAGTGTATTGCACTGCTGCCTCATGATTGGCTGATTGGGTACAGGTGTTCCTCTTGAAGTAGGCTGTAAGTGTAAATACATTTGGGGTCATACGTTTACATACACTTTGCAGAATCTGCAAAATGTTAATAATTTAAAAACAATAAGAGGGATCATAAAAATTGCATTCTGTTTTTTTATTTAGTACTGCCCTGAATAAGCTATTTCACATAGCAGATGTTTACATATAGTCCACAAGACACAATAATAACTGAATTTACACAAATGAACCAATTCAGAAGTTTACATACGCTTGGTTCTTAATACTGTGCGCTGTTACCTGGATGATCAACGACTGTTTGTATGTTTTGTGATAGTTGTTCATGAGTCCATTGTTTGTCCCTTGCAGTTAAACTCTTCAGAAAATTCCTCCAGGTCCTGCACATTATTTGCTTTCCCCGCATCTTCTGCATATTTGACCCCTTTCCAGCAGCGATTATATGATGTTGAGATCCATCTTTTCACAGGGCAACTGAGGGACTCGTACACAACTATTACAAAAGGTGCAAACATTCACTGATGCTCAAGAAGGCAACACACTACATTAAGAGCCGGGGGATGTAAACTTTTGAACAGGATGATCGGTGTAAATTATTTTGTTTAAAGATCTTTTTTTTTTTTCATTTAGTGCTGCCCTTCAGAAGCTACATAAGATATTTACATGTTTCCCAGGAGACAAAAAAAAAAAAAAATATATATATATATATATTGCATACCACAGCATACAAATGGACATTTATCTTATTACATAGTAATATAATTAAGACCATAAACTACTAGATTCAGTATTTATATTAACAAAATAATGATGGAAACGAATAAAATATTTCCTTTGACTTTATTATTTTTTTTTCCAGACACATTGATTTCTGGACCACAGTAGATGATGGAAACCTTTCAGAAACGTGTTTTTATTCTTCTTATTACTAATAATATTGCAAAATACAAATATAGTATAAAGTATATGTTCCACATCTGAGGCGTGAGATAATCCCCACCCCATAATTATTATTATGATTTTTAATCATTTATTTTTATTTTTATTTTTTTTTAAGTTTATTTTACATCAGGGCTTGAGCAAGCCATACAAGAGGACCTGAAAGATGCTTTCAGACATCAGTTTCTTGCCGTTAAAAGGTTGTTAGCATTTGAAGACAGGCAAGTGTCAAGACAGGAGGAAGGGAAAGAAAAGGAAAGCTGCTTTTTTCTTTCTTTCTGTAGATAGCAAAATTAGTAGGAAGCCCGGAGAGTGGGCTGTGACAGTACAGCTGGAAATGACCTGCCTTACTAGCAGGCATGTGCCAATATCACATTTTCATATAATGATAATTGATTTAACTGTTTTACATGTCTGATATTACCTGGTATACAGAAGAAGGAAATACTGTACGTTGCGTTAAAATTTTGGCAAAAAAATGGGATAAAGTAGCCACTATACACATATAACTTGTGATCAATCAGCACATGCCTACTTTCCATAGTGAAAATGAATGCCAAAAAAAAGATCAAGTTGAGGCCACTAAAAAAGTCGACTCACTCAATGGTTAACAGTCAACACTTAAGTGTTTTTCATGCAGTTATGTGGAATCAGATTCCACAATTGTCTAAATCGAAGCCTGCAGTGTTCTCGATGATTGCTTCAAAAGCAATGAACAACAGCTTTAGTCAAAATGAGGAGATGGAAAAAGAGAGAAGATGAGAGAGTTGCAACATGAACAGCAGGTTAATATCAGTGCACTTGCTCTAATATGTTATTCGTGTTATAACTAGTAACAGCTCCTACACAGGGATAATCCAACATTAATAATGAACAGATTTTAAAAAATGTGTTGCTGTTTAACAAAGTAGAACCTATCATTGTTGATGTGACGTTTTTTTGTTAGGAAACGATTATTTAACATTTACGGAAGGAGTCTTGGTTGTAAGTGGTTGTACGGTCCTAGAGCTTTTTGAAGTTTATCGTGGTGGGTTGGGTTGTTTGTAACAGCACTCAGCTTGCGTGTCATGCTGCATCACACCACTCCAGACGTGCGTTATTTTTGTATAACAGCGCGGTCTGTCGTGTGTTATTCCTTACTTATGATCTATGAAAAATCAATCTTGTGAATCAGCTATGATGTGTGTGTGTGTCTGTACCAAGGTGATGTTTCTGTCCAAAACGTTTTTCAAACTTTCACAGACTGGTGAACAGAAGGAATATTAGATATCCTCTGTGCTTATATCACCTTCCTAATGGTACTAAACTGTACCCTTCCTTGTCTCTGTTGTTGTTCTTTGTCAAGCATACACCTTTTGTACTGTTAGTGTGTATCTTTTACCTAGAAAGACGGATAAGGTGTGCTCTCTAATCTCAATTAATCTCTAATCTCAGGTAATTATGTACCTTCAATATTTTTAAAGCTTCACTATATCCATATTTCCAGGTGAAAGGTAGATATTAAAGGTAAAAAAGATATCAAAAGGCTACCACCCCAGCAACACGGCAAGTATAGTTCAGTACCCTTTTTTCTGAGAGTATAGATGGCCTCAAGTCTCAGATGAAACAATGTGTGGAATAATGATATTTTAAAGTGTCCGTAGTAACAATAATGTCCATGTTGAATATTCTGGCATGACATGCTTGCTTTGTACTTATGGTTTCCTTGGAATTCCGGGAGAGATTTTCCAGATTAGAGATGCTGTGAAATTTTGTCTTGGCACATAGCAGATGTGATCACCTAGACTAAGTTATGAAAGCAGGGTCAATATCTCTAACTCATAAATTTCCTTTGGGGGGAGGGGGACCCAGACAGTTTAGAGTTTTCCCTCTTTACATTTATAGCTGTATAATACACTCAGTGGCCACTTTATTAGGTATCCTACGTTGTTTGTACTCTTATTAGCCAGTTTACCAGGTAAAGCTGCCATATAGGTGCTCACTATAGCTCTATAATTACTGACTGTAGCTTGTCTGTCGCTGTGCACAGTTCGTCAGCCAACTTCTACCCTGTCCGTCAATGGAAACGGACCACCACTGAGCAGATATTATTTGAGTGGCGGAATAATCTCAGCACGACTTTGACGCTAGTGACATAGGAAGTGTGTGTGAGTATATCGGGCACAGCGACAATGCTGGAGTTTTATTCTTACTGGCCATTTCGTTACACAATTACCTGTAGGTGTCCAGTTAGAGACTTGATCAGTCAACAACAGCAATAAATGGACTACAGTCACTAATTGTTCGGCGCATGTTATGAAATAAAGGCATGAGAGGGCATGTGGTAGTGATTTTATCATGGATCAAGGTGTTCTTATGCACGATGCGAAGCAGACATCAGACAATAAAATGCAGTGTTTAATAAATAATTTAATTAATTACTACTAATAATAATAATAATCGCTAAAACAATTCTCTAAACAATTCTTATGCCATGCAGTGTAGTCCACTAACAGTAAGCGTTGGTTGCTAAGCAACAGAATGGACAAAGATTAGGCTATTCTACGGTTTAAGTGTAATTGGTTTAACCCTGATGCACTAATACAGAATTCTATTATCGTGATGCATCTTGTGATGTATCGGATTTTAGTATGTTTTGTACAGGGCTCAGCCAGTCCCATTTTATCCGTTCTCTATTGTCCATTGAGTGTAGAGGTCAAGATAGTTGCATAATCCAATAAACTGGCAACTGAGTGTGTATGTATACAACTTTATAGACGTAAAAGAAATAAAAGATTTGTGTAAAGGCATAGGAAACAGAGTGGCACTTTTTAAAGTTTACAAACATCAAATCAGGTAAAAGATTTCCTCATTAAAATCTCCACAGAGCTCTTACTGCTTAATTATAAAATTAAAATCTTCATAATATTATAACTACAATCAAAAGTGACAGTTCTCCATTAGGATTTAAGGTCATATGGCATACTGCTTAATAATAATAATTTTTCTGTTCTTTTTCTGTTTTCTGCAATTTGCATTATTATTACAGAGTTCTTTTGTGAAAGCTTTGGTTAGTTGAAAACCGTGTGGACAAATGAAGCAAGTAAAAGATGAAATCTGAGAAAGTTTGATCTTTAGTGGTCCTAAATCTGCTACAAACTAGCGAGTCTACACAGCGTCTATTAAGTAGTAGAGAGAGAGAAAGAGAGAGAAGGAGGGAAAGTATGGCCATGGGAAAGTGAAATCACTGCACGGTATCAAAGACAGCATGTGGTTACAATACATGATTTTACACACTACCGAGTACTAGGCATGTGCTAACGTTAAAACTTTCATGTCACAATAGTTGCTTCATGTTTCATCACTGCATTTATCACAAGACTTCTGTGGAAAAAAAACAAATACTTCGATAAAAATCGCTTCTCATTTGGGCTGACAGTTCTGTCCGGTGAACAGAATTATGCGATCGCCTCCTTCAAATGTATTCAGATGGGCCTTTTTTTTTTTTTTCCTCCCTCAAAAGCACAAAGACAACCAAAAAAATCTGCCATATATATATATATAAGTAAAACAGTATTTTGATGCATCCACAATAAACTTGTGGGTACATCGTATATCAAATCTGAATTTCAGCACATGCCTCCCAAATACAGTGATGAAGTGAAGCTTGGGTGTGGTGATAAGGAATGGAGAGATAGTGAATCTGAGTACACAGTACACTGGAGTATAATTAGTATATTAACTACTATATCAACGATAACACACCCCCCACCCCCCACCCCCAATTCAAACTTGAAATCAGTGAAGGAACATCTTTTGTCCTTTTTTTCAAGTTTTGTATTTCATGTTTTTCTTGTACATTTGAACATTACAATAGTCATCTTTTTTCAGTTTGTTTAAATTATTACTTGATCGTATCTCCAGATTGTGTAAAAAGCATCCAGCATTTTGCTTCACCTGGTTATTCGGAGCATCGGTGTACATCAAAATGAAACAAAGTCAAACCAAAACAGAAACAAAAAAACTGTAGTATACATTTGCAGCAGGAAACAAGAGACAAATGTACAAATATACATCAATCAAATCATCACCTTCAACAAGCCACACTTTAAAATCATTTCATTAAACATTATATCTCTGACCAAAACCCAAAAGTCTTTTATACAAGAAAAAGTCAGCTCAGCAGCTCTGGTTCTCTGCACGAACATATTCAGTGTCTTCTATCAGCTGTAATCTAAAATACGTCAATATTTTAGAGTCGATGCTGGCTATAGCCATGAAATGAGATCTGATCTCCGAGGTCTAGAGACTGCTTTTCTTTTTGCTCGCCTCGCAGTGACATTCATATGGAGTCTTCATACATGAAACCCTGGTCAAGGAGCATTCGACATGTGCAAAAAGGAAGCGGTCTGAGGGCTTTTCCACTGGTCACAGTGCAATGATTTAGCCTTATACTCAGCTCAGTCTGGTTTGCCTGTTAACTCGCTGATAAAATAAATTACGTTTTTTTCTAAGCATTTCCACCGTTAAACTCACAGCACTGAGGTATGGTATAAAAGGTTTGCCTTCTCGATTCATTTAAAAACAAAAAGCTGTGACTAGGCATGTGCTGATATTCAATTATATCATGATAAAATATCATCACGATAAAAAGGATAATAGTCTGATCAAGGATACAACATTTATCGTCACGATGTTGTATTTTTAAAAGTGACTACATAATGAAAAAAATTATTCATGCCACAATTTTCAAATCCAGTGAATTAGGATCTTTGAGAACGTGTTCTGCTTTCTCGAATGTCTAAAATAAGCACCCTTAGAAGATCTTTATGCTGTGTTCTCAATGTCTGCTCCTGAACAGAGCAAGGCGGAGTAACCACATTTACTGGAAACACGCACAACAGCAATATTGTGAAATATCGTGATTATACTGTATAACCAATTATCAGCACATGCCTAACTGTAATGTACAGGCCAGATACCGGGTTCCAAAATCAGGTGGAACCGAGTGTACAGGACAAACAACAACACCAAATAACATAGTCATTTTTTTTTTTTTTTTTTTTTTTTCTCGTCAGGAGTATAAAAGTGTCAGGTCACACAGAGTAAAATCTCTTTAACATTACCTACAGTGTGCTTTGGATTGAAACATTGTTCTCTCAAAAGTTCAAGCTTGAATCTCCAGAGTGGAGATAAAAGCCTCCAACAACGTTATCTGTTTCTCTGACTGTGAGCAGTGCCCTGTAGTCACCGGTTTGTAAATATGCTGGTATGACACTTGGAAAATTATTCAGCTTGAGTATTTACACAGCAAGCAAAAAAAAAAACAGCTATCTGATAGATCCGATTAGTCACCGGGGTACTTTACTGTATTTGAGTGACAACTAGATAATAATCTGTTAAGACCTATATTTTCTTTTTGCTTATTCACACCCTGGAACAATTTCTTTTGACACATGGTCAGAAAAATATGTACTTTTTTCCCCCCATTCTGAGTAGATTATATGCAATGACTGGAATAATATTTACAGTTACATTTCTTTTGTTTTTCTTAAATCTGAATTCACAATGTATTCATCTGAAAAAATGCCGTAGTATACATTTCTTTTTTTTTTCCCTAAATGACAAAAACAACACTTATATTAAAAAAAAAAAAAAAAAAAAAGGACCATAAAAATATTGGAGTCCTCTTTGTATTGCCCAAAAATAGGTAATTATGATCGACAATGAGACATCACAAGAAGTAAAAACAGCTACTAAGATTGATTAGATCAGTTACCCTCTCGTTTTTCACTCAAAATGAAATGTTCTCTCATAGCTGTAATGCTGGATCTTTAACTGTTTTTGTGCAAATATGACACCATAAAATCGGAGCTTTACAACAATTGGTACCAAAGGTAATTCAGACATGACGAGTAAACACATAAACTACACTTGCCAAAACGGCGAAAGAAAATTCACATGATTAGAAATAAGAAAAATCAAAATGATCACAAACCAACCAAACCTTTTTTTTTTTTTTTTTTAATCAACTATGCAACTTAACCAACTAAAAGCAAAAGAAAAGAAAGAGAAATAAAATGCCATACGGAACAAATAAAAGTTACGTGGTTACAAGAGGGTGGTGGGGGTTATGGTACAGCAGTTATTATTATTATTATTATTATTATTCTTTTTTTTTTTTAAATGAGCTTAACATATCCTTTGTTCTTTTCTTCTTCATGGTGCCACCCCCTGTCCCTTTCACCAATGGGATGCTGCAGTGCTTGAAGTCTCGCGTCATCACCTGTACACGACCAGTTAGAAACTTCGGCCCGTCTTCCCAGGACCTCCAGATTTACGCTGAGGAATCAAAACAGGTACAGTCCAAGTTACACAAGTTTCTGTGCGACATGCAGCCAACCACCAGAGCCTGAGCTACTACCATCCTCCACTGTTACACAACGTAACCTCAGTTACAATACATGTAAAGATTGAAACACTTTGTCATGCTGTTATACAAAAATAATCAACAATGTTGATTATTTTTCTAAAGCAGCTCATCCAGAAATGTTTTATTTCTTTTACCACAGCAGTTACAATGTTTTACTTATTAAATAATGACACACATTTCTTTTACATTTATATAGTCAGGTTTAATGTTCTGGAACATCCACGAGACGAGACAAGATAAATCCTGTTATCGCTTACATTGTAGCACCTATAAACAATCGTTCCTTTACCAGCCTCTCTTGATGTTAATAAGACAAAAAAAATTACTTGTACTAATCAAAAAAAAAAAAAAAAAGATTAGTACAAGTAAATGACACATTTAAAATTATTCTTTATTTACCTTGGATTATGTACACTGTCCACCATACAAGCCCCTGTGAATAAGTTGTTAGTATAGAAACAATAATGCATGCAGTAATATAAACCTATCAATCACTTGAGTTTATTCAACACCTTCTGACAAATCAGATTTGAGAATGAAACAGTGCTGTGGTATTAACTAATACATGTAGCTGGACACTTCAACTTTCCATGTTAGCGTAGTTACTGAGGTTTGCGTTTGTAAAGGGTAGAGCAGTTCAACATAAAGGTGTAGCTGTGCTTCCTCAGGTGATGGTATAGCTCAGGCTGTTGTTAAGGCATTGTAGTAAGAAACATTGCTATGAGTGAATCTAAGCATTCCAAAGACTGTTGCTTTCTCCAAGATTGAGTAATTTCTTAGAACATCATCAAATTTCCTTTAGTACAATAGGTGCTCCGGTTCCCACGGCTTTCTGTTGCTATACAGACAAGACTATCAGCTTAAATTTTTTTCTCAATAAATGTTTATTTTTGTTTAAGGGTAGTAAACCCACAGATTCCTCGACTCACTCACTATCACTGTTCCTGTAGAAAAGACAGGCATAGTGATGTGGAAGTGATTCGAGTGGACAGGACTGGGCAGACTACTGTGTGTTGAATCTGGAATCTGACTCGGTGCTCCACAGATGTGAAAATTTCAGAGCCACGAGAGCAAAGTCACAGCCTTTAAAATTCATTCTTAATAGAGAAGTCCTCTTCTGTTAAAAATAAAAGAGCAGTTAAGTCCACTTGCACTGACAGGTCTTAACTGCTAAATAGGCTGTAGCTAAGACCAATTATTAGATAGAACTTTACAGCTGGACTTGTCACAAAGTAAAATTGGTTTAAGACTGCATCCATGTGAAGGTAAGTGTCGCAGCCTTGGAAAACCCTTTACATGCTGAAATTAACATTGTCTCATGTGTGTGTATATACATACGCGATCAGCTGTAACAGTAATACCACCTGCCTAATATTGTGTAGGTCCCCTTTGTGCCACCAAAACAGCTCTGAGGCATGGACTCCACAAGACCTCTCAACGTGTGCTGTGGTATCTGGCACCAAGATGTCAGCAGCAGATCCTTTAAGTCCTGTAAGTTGCGAGGTGGGGCCTCCATGGATCAGACTTGTTTGTCCGGCACATCCCACAGATGCTTGATCGCATTGAGAGCTGGGGAATTTGGAGCTAACACCTTGAAGTCTTCGTCATGTTCCTCAAACCATTCTTGGGCAATTTTTGCAGCGTGGCAGGGCGCGCTTCCTGCTGATAGAGGCCACTGCAATTAGGGAATACCGTTGCCATGAAGGGGCGTACTTGGTCTGCAACAATGTTTAGGTGGGTGGTTCGTGTCAAAGTAACAGGCAAATGAATGCCAGGACCCAACGGTTCCCAGAAGAACATTGCCCAGAGCATCGCAATGCCTCCGCCTGCTTGCCTTCTTCCCATAGTGCATCCTGGTCCCATCTCTTCCCCAGGTAAGCGATGCACACACACACACCCAGCCGTCCACATGATCTTAAAGAAAATGCGATTCATCAGACCAGGCCACCTTCATTCGTTGCTCCACGGTCTAGTTCTGATGCTAACTTTGCCCATTGTAGGTACTTTCGGTCGTGGACGGGGGGGGGTCAGCATGGGCACTCTGACCAGTCTGCAGCTATACAGCCCCATACGCAACAAGCTGCGATGCACTGACACCTTTATCATAGCCAGTGTTAACTTTTTCAGCAATTTGTGCTCCAGTAGCTCCTTTGTGGGATCGTACCAGATGCGCTAGCCTTCACTCCTCACATGCACGAATGAGCTTTGGGCGCCCATGACCCTGTCGCCGGTTGTCCTTCCTTGGACCTCCCCACAAGACCTGCTGTTTTGGAGATGCTCTGACGCCGTCGTCTAGCCATCACAATTTGGCTCTCGTCAGAGTCGCTCAGATCCTTACACATGCCCATTTTTCCTGCTTCACATCAACTTCAATAACTGGCTGTTCACTTGCTCCCTAATATATCCCACCCCTTGACAGGTGCCACTGTAATGAGATAAAGTTATTCACTTCACCTGTCAGTGGACTTAATGTTATGGCTGACATGGTCATGGGCACCCAAGGCTCATTTATGTGCATAGGGAACGAAGGCCAGCCCGCCTGGTCCGATCCCACAGAAGAGCTACTGTAGCACGAATCGCTGAAAAAGTTAGTGCTGGCTATGATAGGAAGGTGTCAGAACGCACAGTGCATCGCAGCTTGTTGCACATGGGGCTGCGTAGCCACAGACCGATCAGAGTGCCCATGCTGACCCTTGTCCACCACTGAAAGTGCCTACAATGGGTAGGTGAGCATCGCACCTGGACCATGAAGCAATGGAGAAGGTGGCCTGGTCGGATGAATCATCGTGTGCATTGCTTACTTGAGGAGGAAATGGCAGCAGGATGTACTGTGGGAAGAAGGCAAGCCAGCAGAGGGGGTGTGATGCTCTGGGCAATGTTCTGCTGAGAAAACTTCGGTCCTGGGAATTCATGTTACTCTGACACGTACCACCTACCTAAACATTGTTGCAGACCAAGTACATGGCAATGGTACTCCCTAATGACAGTGGCCAGCAGGATAATATGCCCTGCCACGCTACCAAAATTGTTCAGGAATGGGTTGAGGAACATGACAAAGAGTTCAAGGTGTTGATTTGGCCTCCAAACTCCCCAGATCGCAATCCGATCGAGCATCTGTCAGAAGTGCTGGACAAATAAGGTGGTTTTAATGTTATGGCTGATCGGGGTGTGTGTACATATATGTGTGATTGATACATAATTATTTTTTTTTTCAGCTAGTTTTTAACGAATGCTGTTGAAGAACAACATGCTGAAATCATTCTCATGGCTGGTTCGGGAAGCTGTTGCAATGGACATGCAATTACATACATAACACCAGGTGTGTTTGCAAATAAATGGCAATCATATAGAGGATGTTTTGTAAATAAAACAAAGTTATAGTAAAAGTTACATTTTACTAAAAAGTGTTAATTTCCTGTACGTATGTATATATATATATATATTCACCAGTTATCTAATCAGCCTATCATGGGGCAGCACAATGCATAAGCTCATGCAGATACAGGTCAAGAGCTTCAGTTAAGGTTTGAATCAAACATAAGAATGGGAGACAGAGTGTGATCTCTGTGACCTTAACTGTGGCATGGTTGTTGGTGCCAGATGGGCTGGTAAGAGCATTTCATGAACTGCTGATCTCCTGGGAATTTCACACGACAGGAGAGTTTACACAGAATGATGCAAAAAACAAAAACATCCTATTTGTGGAGGGTCTGTAGGCTGAAACACTTTGATGAGAGAGGTCAGAGGAGAATGACCAGACTGGTCTGAGCTGACAGGAAGTCTACAATAACTCAAATAAGCACTCTTTACAACCATGATGAGCAGAAAAGCATCTCAGAACACACAACATTTCAAACCTTGAGGTGGGCTACAACAGCAGAGGACCACATCAGGTTTGACTCCTGTCAGCCAAGAACAAGACTCACAAAAACTGGACAGTTGAAGACGAAATGATTTTTTTTTCTTCTAATCTTCACCTGTCCAGTTTCAGTGAGCCTGTACATATGATAACCTCAGATTCCTGTTCTTGGCTGACAGGAGTGGAACCCGATGTGCTCTTCTGCTGTTGTAGCCCATCCACCTCAAGGTTTGATGTTTTGTGCATGCCGAGATGCTTTTCTGCTCACTACAGCTGTAAAGAATGATTAGATGAGTTACTATATCCTTCCTGGCAGCTCAAACCAATCTGGCCATTTCCTCTGACCTCTCTTATCAACAAGGCATTTCCACTCTCAGAATTGTGGCCCACTCAATGTTTTTTGTTTTTTTTTTGCACCATTCTATGTAAACTCTAGATCATGGGTGTCCAATCTTAACCAGAAAGGGCCAGTGTGGGTGCAGGTTTTCATTCCAATCAAGCAGGAGCCGCACCTGATTTCACCTGTTTAATCACTTGGTCTTGGCTTTCGGTAGACTCAGGTGTGGCTTTCTGGATAGGATTGGACACCCCTGCTCTAGATACAGTTGTGTATGAAAATCCCAGGAGATCAGCAGTTTCTGAAATACTCAAACCACCCATCTGTTACAAACATCCAAGCCACATTTAAAGTCAAAAATCATAGAGATCACACTTTTTCTTCATTCTGACATTTGATGTGAATATTACCTGAAGCTCTTGACCTGTATCTGCATGATTTTTGTGCATTGTGCTGCTGACACATGATTGATAATGCTTAGTAAAACAGTAAAACATTAAGATTGCTAGTTCTCAGCACATACCAAGTTTTGAACATGCTACTGTCAATGGAGGGAAAAAAGAAACTGTAATAGAAATTGTATATGATTTGACCGCATGACTTTTTTTTTTTTCCTAACCCTAGGAAAAAACTAAATTCACAGAAACCTTGAGAAGAATATTGAGGATAAAGCAACAGCATAGGCTTGTGTAAAGTCTCCACTAGTTTCTAGTAATGAAATTAGCATGAACCTACTGAAAGAAAACATGCAAGTGGAACTGTGTTTTGCCATTGCATGCATTTTCCTGCGAGTCCAACATTCAGGTTTAAATGTATGAAACGTGAATAGTTCCATAAAGGCGAGAACAGGTGGAGGAGAAATTAGGACTGAAATAAGTCTATAAAGGCTGACACTGTGATGGATACAAAGCACCATTGAGCAATATAAAGGAAATATAATACCTCCACTGAGATGGCGACCGACCACCTGTTAGGTTTCAATGGTATCCATTTGTAAAAGCCGTCGCAATCAAGGGGCCCTAAAAGTATACAGTTAGTGTGAATGTCAGTAAGCATTGCAAGAAAAGTAAGTACATTTTCATCCACAAGATTGTTCTGTCAGCACGAGTGAGTCACAAACACTGATCTGATTGCTCAATGTAGGAGCGTAGGAGTAGTACAGGCATTAAAAAAAACAAAAACAAGAAGGCCTAACTGCGTTTGTTTGCAGAGTATACATATTCTGTGCTATCTTTATGAATATAAAAACGCTAATTTCAAATTCTCTTTTAACAGGTAAGTCGAAATGTACATTTTAAATTACAGTTCCCCTTATCTGACATTATTTAACACATTAGTTAACATGAACCTCAGCATTAATACACCATAAATAACATTTTAGGCAAGTGTTAGTTACTTAATGTGCATGCTGATTACTGGCTTATTTGCTTCATTATCTGACAATGTTCATACCACAGGTGAGTCAAATGAAGGCTACAGTGACCATGTTCCAATATTTACACCTGGAGACTAAAGAGCAGCAAGTTATCAACATTTAGTGTAACGTTTGAATAAATGTTAACCAATGAAAGTGTATTACAGCATTTAAATGAATGTGTTAAACTTGTTCCTGTTTATTAATGTTCATGTTAATTAATGGAGTAAATAATGTTAGTAAAGGGAACCCAATATAAACCGTTACGTTTAATTGTAGTATTATTTACACAAATGTTATCATTATGCACATTATGTAAATAATTTAGATGTAGTCACTTACCAAAAACAGTTGATGATTTAGAGTGTCAAAAGGCAATATAGTACTTCATACAAAAATTGCTACTAACTGTTAATTATGTAAATCAGCCTATGCTAGCTGGGCTGTCCTTGAGCCATGCTAAGGGATCCCTAATAGCATTAGTTCATAGTCAGCTGTTTTAGGTGAAGGATTTCTTTAACTGAGAGTAGAATTGAAGCATCACAAACAACAAATTTCAGGCATAGCTAGATTAGCTCTCACATGGTTATTTTCGTCCAGGAGGTTTGTTGTGTACTGGCTCTCATTCATGCTAGCAGGATAACTTGAATATTCAAACACCCTCCAAAATGACTAAACGTCCACCCTCGTCTCCTCTCGGTCTTGAGACGATCAATTTCCCCCTCCATATGCAAATCCCCGAAGCTGTCTGATTTCCTGATTGCGTTGGTGAAGCGAACCGCCCACGCGGCAGATTTAGGGGCAAACTGTCAACATGTCTTTTCGTTTAAAAAAAAAAAAAAAAAAAAAAAAACACCGGCTCTTATCGGGCCTGTCATCAGCCCATTGTGATCGTGACGCAAGCGCTTCAGAAAGAAGTTTAATCCATATGAATAAATCAACGTCTGCTCTGGCAGGCAGCTTTGGGCTCTCCAATCAGACAGATTTGGAGGGAAGTGTTTGCTCCCAACTCCCACTAACATTCATCTCACTGGAGTACAACAGCTTCTAACATTAAATTCTTAATGGTTGTGTGTTCATTTCAGTATTACTCAGATCAGGGTCTGAAAGTTAAGTGTTTTTCCTGCTCTAACACAGTTGATTCATTTCATCAGCTAATGATAAAGCTCTTCACAAGCTCATTTAGAGTTCAATGCTGAACTCTAGAGCGCCAAGGAGCCTCTAGGGCCAGTAATACAGAGTAATAAAGCAGCAAATGTGTAATCATTCACCAGATTGTGGCCCCTACAGTTCTGCGGTGTAGCTAATTGTTGACACGTGTCGCAGAAATAAACAGAGTGGAGCATTTTGCCTTCCGCATCGTTTCCTGTACTAATGTGCTGCTCAGAGAGATCATCCGCTCTCGGCCCAGCCTTCAGCTCTGATAACACCCTCAGAGGAACTAACTCAACCTGAAACCGCACCACTGAACATTAACCTCTCATCTCTGAGCAAATCCGTGCACAGATGCATCGCCTTTAACGCTACTGCACATAAATAAAGCTATGGATGTGAGGCACGCAATTCTATTTCGAGGCACTGTGGGTGTTTAACAGAGTAGAAGTTCAAGCCATTTGGAGTTTTTTTTAAACCGTCGGCTAATATTCTTGACGTGACTTGTGTGCGCGACCTGCAAGCAAAGAAAGGGAGAACGGTTTCTAGCCTCGACGCAAAGTGATCCTCAGAACGAGGATAATTACTTGATAACTGTATTATAATTAGCGTTGTTCGGCAAATATAATTGTGGGTGACAAAAAGGCTATTCAGTTCACAAAGGCGGGGAAGGGGAGGCCCGGGATGACTGGCGTTATACACCTTGTCATAAAGTGCTGTTGAGCCGGTTAAGACACTTAGTTGTGCGAGACTGAGCTTGTGAATAATTGAATTTCAATTTGGCACTTCATTACAAATGCATACTTTCGTTTTTCCAAATTGAGAGCTGCAGCGATTCAGAAATAGGCGCTGACATCTGTGACATTCAGAGGAGGAATCTGCGCTCTGCCAGCAAAAAGCCAATTAAAGCAACTTTTGTGCAGCACTGTGCTTTTGTTTAGATATGGTGTCAAAAGCAGCTGCTTGTTACAGAGACACTGAAATTCAATTTACTCATTTCCAATCATGCAGGCTATTTTTTTTTCTTCTCAATATGTTTGTGATGCTGTTTTGCCTCTTCTCTAAATTTCAGGCACTATTCTGATGGATTTCAATAGCTCCTGATTCATATGATTTTAGCATGCATACAGTGGCGATTAATTCAGCACACACCCTCCCTCTACAGGCTGCTGCATTAGCAATAAAAAGCCTCACTTTAGATAACAAAAAAATAAATAAATAAAATTCACCCAATGTTCTCCTTAGCACAAATCAGTCAATCAGCCAATAAACCTGCACTACAAACCTAATGTTCTCACATGGTTGCCTCAAAGAACTTTGCAGCATTAAGTAATCTTGAATAAGCTTGATTATGTGGTTTCATATATTAATTCTGGGTGATGTGAACTTTGACTAAGTTTAAAAAAAAAAAAAATTTCAACAACCAACATCTTGCCTGATTGAATTAATTTTGGGGTAAATTTAATTTTTGGCTAAAATATTCCTCTAAGTGAAGCCTTCAGGATTAAGATTAAACTTTGACTCAAAAACAAGGCCAGAGAAAAATAAATCAAACGTAAAAGAGATTGAAAGAGAGAAATTTCCCACAGGTACAGTATGTATTTTCAGAACAGATAGACTATAGGTGGGGTGAGATTTGATGTATGTAATACTCACAGCAATGCCGTGGCTGAAGCCGGAGCCAGGCTGAGGACTAGCGGCACTGATGTAGTTCCCCACGGCCGATTCCTGACTAGTTGGGCCATACAGATCAGCTACAGGCCCTGGACTGTTGGCACCCGGGAAGGCTCCAGGCCGAGCAGGGTTAGCGCCTGAGTGAAAGAAAAACAAGCACATACACAATGTTGAGGCAGACGGCTGTGTCAAGTGTGATACGCACAGACCGAGAAACAAATTGAGATCGACTGGAGATTGGCATAACCGCAATATATGTGGAGAGGATATGATATTGGACATGTACATCTGTATTAGGTTTCAGAATATTGAAGGACTGGGAACAGAAAAGCTAAATAACAACCGCAACAACAGCAAAGAGAGTGGCACTGAAATGCTTACTAATTACCTGAAATGCCATTTAGCTCTTATTACCATAAATTGTAGCTTATGAAGACAATGTCATTAAACCTGTATTAAATGATATATAAGTAGTGAGGGGCACCAGGGGTGATTAGCCGAAATCATATTCTCGTGTGTACACATGCTGTATGGGAAAATCTCACTTTGGCCTAATTCATGCACAAGATCACTGAGCATGCAGTCACACAATGAATCCAGCATGCAGTCAAGCTGTCCTCTGATGAGAGCACGGCTCACACGGTTGCTTCAGTTCAAATTACAGGACTTTCCTAGACTACACAGACATGTTGTTTACAGAACAATGCCTCATTTAGCACACTGGCTGCATTAAACTTGCAAGTTTTCTAATGTAAACGAGAGGAGTCAGGTGTCCAGTGTGAGCGTATGGTCACTTGTGGGTGCAAGTACTGATTAAAAGGTAATAGATTACTATTAGCTCACTAACATAAACAAGTCTTTATTTAAAAGAAAGCATGAGTTCTTGAAACAAAGATGCTGTTTTCCTGGGTTTCCATTTAAAATAAACTATAAAAACCTATAAAAACTGTCTCTGAGCTCACATGAAGAGTAGAATACGAATAGGGCTTCTGATAACGGCTTACTGTTTTCTGGCTTGTTTTACACAAATAACTGACTGTTAGCAACAGAGCTAAATGTAGCAACGGCATTTGAAGATACGTAGTTTGCCGGTCAGCTCCCATTATTCTGCAGTTCAAATAGCCAATATCGTTAGGCTCGTCATTACAATCATGCAATCTGGCCAATAAAATTAAGACAGGCATACACAAGAGACTGGGAAGGATCATCATAAGCACAATGCACCCTTTAAATCGCCTCCACTGCCATCGTCACAACAGAGCCCTGCCAGCTCCGGGATGACACACCAATGCGCCAACTGATATGCTGCGTCTGAGTCACGGTTCGCTCGGAGAAAGCAGATAATTCTGTCCTTCCCGGTCCAAAGACAAATCCTCTTTGCCACTTCAATGCATCAAACTTTGAGCACGGAATAAGTCGGAAATGTTTAATTGCACTGTAGAAAAGCACACATGCACATACACACACTCAATCACACTCGTACTGTCCACGTAATGAATGACTCAATTCAGGCTACTGTACCTGGCCTACACTGAGATAGCTAATGAGGAGAGAGAACGTGAGAAAGACTAATGCGTAACTCCAGGCCTTTCTTAGCAATAGCCACACTGGACTTATCTAAACAGCACGCGTTCTAATAGGCCTGCTTATTAAGCAATTACAGCCGTTTTCGCTTTCAACAGTAATCCTCATTTCTTGTAATTGGTGGATTCTGTTGAGGCAAGTGCACTGTTCTCTCTCTGTGTGTGTGTGTGTGTGTGTGTGTATATACGCGAGCAGGAGGATTTATGTTTCGACTTAAACCCCCAGGCTAGACTGTTCCTGCTATTAACTTTAATAGGCAAACATGAGTTACACTTATTGGCTTTGACTGGTAGCTCAGCGGCACCATCCTAATTAAACCAGGCGCTTGTGATTACGCGGCAGTTTTTAAGGCACAGGTGACTTGTGTGTCCTGCGCTGGTGCTCAAATTTAGGGCTTTAATTTATTAAAAAAAGAGAAAAAACCTTTGTCTTTTCCTGCAGAATGACAAAGTGCTACCATTCGGCAGGGGAAGAGGGCAAACACCAAACCAAGCACAAACGGCTACTCCGATCTCCAACTTTCACCAATGGTAGTTTTCTTTATCCATCTATTAAATTACACATTGGGATGTCTAATTGTCGATATGGTGAAGTTCTCCCTGAAGTAGGTGTTTATATAACATTTTTGGAAGGAGTCTTCGGCGCCAGCAGTTTGTAACCGTAAGAGGTAAATTTTCCGACATGACACGGATGACAAGAATCCGCATTTTTTGCCTCATTAACTTCAAGAGAGAAAAAAAGAGAGGCTGCCGAGGGAAAGACTGTTTATAGCTGCTATGACATAAGCATGCCTCCATGTGTTTTATTCCTTAATCTAACACTGATACACACACACTTGCACACAAACACTTCCTCCTTACTATTATGAGATAAAGTGCTTCGCCGTGACCCCTAAAAGTCCCACGATGCATTGATTATGTTTATTTGCCACAGCAACTAAGATACAGGAGACAGTTTGACAGCACCTCATATCAAGTATTGCCTTAATCCAATAGAAGTTTATCTCTCAGTGTTCTTGACCTACATTAAAAGCAATATTACTGTCATATATTGCAACAACTGAGACAGAAATGCACCTTACTGCCTTGGAAGCTGCTGTGGGGGGGGGAAAAAAAAAAAGGTAACAAAGCTGAAGTGTCGTTTACGTCTACCTGATAAAGGCTGATGAAAAAGCAGTGAAACATGTCGAGGAAAAAAAAACAGAAGGCAAAGAAAGGAGCAAATGCAAAGCAATTCTTTTGCTTCTGAAAACAGTTTGTGAAAGAAGGTGCATATGTTTTACGCATTATGGCTGTTCTTTAGAAAGTGCTCCAGCCAGGTCCAGGTGAGATCTGACTACAGTAAATAGAGGAGTTTTAGTACTGTATATCACTGGTGTAGCCTACAGTCCAGGGTCTTAGAGCACCAACCCCCACCCCGGGGGTGCCACTGAAGCTGAGCATGGTGAAATGTGCACAGGCTGGGCCCAGGTCCAAACCAGGAGATCTGTGTAATCTTTAGTGTAAATCACAGGGACTAAGATGCCTTTCCTTGTCAGCTGCCAAAGCAAATGAGGCAAGACAGGCAAGGCAAGGCGGAGTGCCTGGCAGGCCTTGCACCACCTGGCTAGAGCTACCACCAGAGCAGTCATTATGGCTACTGCAGACGGGGAACAGCACGCAACGCTACACCGGAGCGTCACGTATTGAAGCTTGCAGTGCTCTAGACGGGGCAGGCAAGGAGGCCCATGGAGGGCCTTCTGAAAATGGCCAACCAATGAGCCTTGACTTGCTGTGAGACAAGAGGGTCTTGCTCACCGTTAATGACTTTGCAACTAGAATTTGGATTGATGTTGCCACGTTTAGGTATCAGGTGAGCTTTCAGCGTTATATCGACAGTTTAAAAGAGAACTCCTGCAGGCTTTTGTTTGCATTTTTTTTTTTTTTTTTTTAACAGAAGGTGTGGGTGGAAGAGCAACAGAGGCATTTGGCAGCAGAGGGCTCTAAAATTATTAACTGCTCCTTTAGGAGAAACTCTAATACAGTCAAAACTAATCTATTTTAATCTTGGACTTGTTACTGTTCAGTGAATATTAAGCACTAATATATTAGAAGTGAAATCACTCTTTAATGCCACACAAGCTTAAAGCATCACATCAAGCTAGACAAAACACTGCGAGAATGTTCCAGGATGCCCGCTTTTAGAAGTCGGATCAGACAAGTGTCAGGTAAAGGTGACTCGCTGCCTTAATGCGCTACATGAAGTGACAGGAAGGGAATTAGCTCAGTTTCTTACTGTGATTTTTAACACAGAATGTGGTAGAAATTCTGAATGAAAAATGACGTGGTTTGTAAGTATTATTATACTGCTACTCAACACCAATCCTTATTTGAAAGCTACAAATATGGCTGAGTCTGGACTCATCTAGGTTTTTGAAAACAGCATGCCATAGTAGATGCATAAGTATGTGTGCTAATGATAAATATAGGGGTAAAGAAAGTGACTGAGTCATCCATTTTGGCATGCTAGCGATCTGTGCATGCATCCTGCTGTACTTTCGTGCAAAAAAACAACAAAGAATGCATCTACAACACGCAGAATTAAAGACCTCTCCAAGGGAGAAATATACAAAACGAGAACTAAATGAATACATGAAATAAAACCCAGCATGCAGTGCATCTCGGGGCAAACAATCAGATGCAGGTGTTCATGTCTTGTAAAACCTAACTTAATGAACACCAAAAGAATAAACGGGGTGTCTTTCTAGTGCAACTAAAAGAAAGTCAAAAATCAAAGCAAAACCAAAAAGAGGAAAGAAGCTAAAAAATAGACCAAAGGTAAAGGCAGCAAAGGTCTAGGACAGAAACGCGCCATACAAACCTGGGCTCTTAAACTGATCCGGGCTGTGAAGATGCTGCAGGGGAGAGTTGCAGGCGGATGTGGCGTGCTCGCTTTGCAGCATCTGAGCCGCCTGAGGCCCCAGGGAGCCATAGTCGGCAAAGGAGCAGGGTGCCCCCCGCTGGTCACTGGGCGCGGAATAAAACCCATAATCGGGAAAGCCTGGGAGATACAGGATGGGGGAGGGGGAGAAGGAAGGGGGTTAAGGGGTGAGGGGTGGGACGCCATCATTTGGGGAAAAACTCTTTCATTGTACACAGTCATGTAGGCAAAGTGTGTCTGTTTGCGTGACGCTCGTGAGAGTGGCTAGAGATGGCTAGGTGGCTCTAGATCCTACCTGCTCATTCTATATCCAGCTACTAATTTTCAGAAATACACTGCATGACTAAAATGGAGTGAGAGAAGTGGCCATTGGCTACCTGCTACAACTGATTACAAAAATAAAAACAGCCAGACAAAGAGGTAATCACCGGGTCACTAAACTAGTCTGTACGAATGACCTGCAGATTAACCTAGATGATCAGTGTGGGGCAACAGATTGTTGCTGAAAATTGGTCCTCATTCACACACTTGCATTCTTCAATAGTCCCTTTACAGAATCTGTTGTTGCCTTCCTGTGAGAAAGAAACTTGTATTCATGCAATTTCAAGAATCAATTTCAAACCCTCTTATAATTTCTGAGATTCAACTAAACACCCGGCAATACGCATTAGGTCCTCTGTACGATAAAGGAGACCACATTCATGTTTACTGGGCATAAACGTTAGGGAGGGTCATCAGCACATAGCACTGCGTGAGCACATCACGAAACTGCCTTCCTTTCACTCAGACAGTAGATTATCAACGCATCAGAGAGCATCCCTGACTAGCGTGAGCTGACATTTAGAGTTTGTCAGAATAACCGGAGATGGAGATTTCGTTTTGAAAGCCAGTGGTAGCACTTGCAGGTCTTTCCAGCTCAGGTAATTCAGTCAAGGCAAGCAGTACAGGCATTTTACTCTGGGCACTGCTGCTTTTTTTTTTTTTTTTTTTTAATATTAATATATTAGTGCCCCTAAGCAAAAAGGACGGCTCAGAGCGTTGCCTCACCTAGCTAGTGCAGATGATAAGGGTCAGTAACTACAAAGTGTAATCTAGCTGGCAGAACAGTGTCCATAGACGCTACCACAACTTCCTTAAGGGTAATGTGCCTGCTTCATATTACAGCATGCGGCATGAGAATGGCACTGTGCCTGCGTTATCTTTTGCCCGAAATACGTATGCTATTTAAAGGAATCAGACAAACCTGCGACTATAATGATCTCCCTTAAGGGCCTGGAAGAATACGCAGCAAGGGGACATCAGTACTACCTATTTTTGTTCAAATACCCAGCATCTTTTTTAAGAAACGTCCCATATTCCACAGGTTTTGGAGCCATTACGCAATCAGATGTGGGAGTTTTTTAATGAATGGTGTAAAAATAACACTCATGGAGAACCTCACGAGTTGTATTTCTGGCCTTGAGAATATGTTTTAGGATCTATGTATTCTGAGCGTATACAAACAAATACGATACTTAAACAAAGCTTTATTGGCATCAGTATTAGTAAAGTAGCTGCCATTCAGTTATAGTGCAATTTCCAGTAGAATGGGTGTTTCATCCTCAGAGCATCGGAGACTAGACACCAGCTGTGAAATAATCACTGGTATTTTGATGGCTGAAAGAGCTTTACCATGAATCTTACATGAATGGTGATTTACATAATCACTCAGTTGTCAATATACACATATTACATAATCACCAAGCCAAACTATTCTGAACAGACAAACAGTGGAAAGTGTGTAAAGTGCTTTTGTGGTAATGGTGTGCTTTTTTTCTGCAGTCCTCCCAAGTCTCTCCCACTAAATGCCACTGTCCCTAAACCAACTGCAGGCAGGGGGCAGAGAGACTGCTCTCTCTCTCAATGACTCATCTCTGATAGGACTGCAGCAGTCTTGGAGTCTGCACTGCCCACTGCGGCTCCTGCTGCTGACTCACCACGTCCGCATCTGCTCTCACACACACAAAAATTGCTAGACACCTTCTGTCCAATTGTCTGTCTCCAAGTCCCTTTCATGTGCCTTCATCAGGCACCTGGCATGTGCGCGCACACACACGCACACGCACCTGCTCAGTGCCACACAGCTGCATGTCCTTAATACCCCATCATTGCCCTGTCCCCTTCTAATACAGCCTGCATTTCCACACAAACGAGAGCTGTGTTTCCCAGCGTACTCTGTGTTCTCCATTCCTCTGTATTTGACTGAACAGCTCGAACAAAAGGGTCCAACCCAGAAAAAGTTGGAAATCTGAGTGAGGGTGGGGTGATGGCAGACAAGGGGTTTGGGAAGATGATAACCTCAGGGAAGACAATAAAAGTGAGGAGGGGAAAACACTGACTGGTGTAAAGCTCATGAGATGGCACATACCCCTCTCGCCGCCTTTCTACTCCCTCACTGTTCTGTAACTGTACGACTTTCATGGTAAATAGGCATCTTTTCAGCTTCGCTTTAATTGTTCTAAGCCCAAATACAATACAAGAAAGAAAAGGGGAAAAAGGGAGCGTGAAAGTGACGACTTCTATTTAATCCATTTTTAACGTGCATGCAAATAGCTTGTCGTCCTTGAGTTTCAAAGTGGATTCCGGGCTCCTCACTAATTAGACAAGCTTCCTCGGCTTCCTCTCCTCACTCTAATTAGAATCTTTAATAACAAACAAGCGCCGACCTTTACAAAAGGCTTCGCCACAATCTCCTCCATTAGCTAAACGGATGAGGAGAGGAGGGGTGAGAGAAGAACCGTCACCCCCGCTACAGCCAAAACACCATCCGAGGGGCTTAGGCCTTGCCAGGTGCACACAATGTCGGCTTCCTGCCGCGGTCCGTTCAAGGCGGCGGCAGATTCAGAGGGTTTTTGGGAAAAGGGAAGCGACAGGACACAAGGATGACATCAGCATGCACAACAAATACACATGGTGGCTTTGTTTGCTCTGACACGGACAATTAACCCTCAGCTGGCGACATCTCACAACCGGGAAGGTCTTATCTAATAAAGGCAGGCAAAACGACTTTTATTGTTCAGGTAGATTGCCTCTAATGATAGTGCCATCAGTGTAAAAAGATATGAATAAAAATGGGCCTGCACGAGGAAAAAAAGAAAGCGGCTCTTCAGTGGATGGCAGGAGCATGAAAAAGACACCATCTGGGAGTGCTGCAATCACTCGGTTATCTTCCTGCACTAATTTTCTTTTCGGCGCATACAAATGATTTATTCGGGCAAAGGTGAGAAACAAAGTGCGATTGAGCCGAAGAGCCTTTTTTTTTTTTTCTTTTAACATCAAAGTTAGAGAAATAATGGTCTCTCTCTGATCTTTCCCTGGTACAGCATATGTTTCTCTCCATGGTGTGTACGACGGAACTGATTGTGTTGTCGGTTTCCTTTGGGAGAGGCAGTGGCGGTGGAGTGGGTATGGATTAAAGAAAGTTTATTCGTACGGCGCGAGAGCAAATTTGCTGCATGCTAATGAACAAACATCAAATGGTGTGTTGGAGCTGAGCAGACATCTGCTGGCACACTGTATCCTAACTACAACAACCAGCAACATGACACAAGCTCTATGTTTGGAGTAATGAAGTTGCCTGTTTGTGGTGTGTTAAAGCTTGCAGTGTGAGTGTGTGTGTGTAGGTATAGCCCTAAAACAAACATGATGTCATAACAAAAAGGGAAACTGCTTTGAGTCTTGAGAAAAAAATTAAGAATAGAGAAGAGCTTGAGTGTTGCTGTTACCACCTTCACTGTATTTCCATATGTTTGTCTGTGTGTGTAATGTGTATAATTGTTTAATTTGCTATAGGAGTGTAACGGTGTGTCTTATCTAGTAGATCACCCTGTTCTTACATATCTTGTCCTTGTCACTTGCCTGTGACTGGATGTTCTTGTTGCGCAGACATTAACATTTTTTTCCCCAAGCGGTTGTAGTTTAATTCTCAAGTTTGTGTATCCTTTTGACTAGACGTGAAGCAATCAAGATGTGACTGAAGTGTACACTTTCAGCTTTAATTCAAGGGGTGTAACAAAAATATTTTCACAGGCTCAAAAGTAACTGGATGAACTAATTAACAAATATTATTTAGATTATTTTTCATACTTGGATGCAAATCCTTTGCGGTCAATGACTGCCTGAAATCTGGAACCCATGGACATCACCAAATGCTTAGTTTTCTCCCTTGAGATGCTTTGCCAGGCCTTTACTGTAAGTGAAGTAAGTGAAAAGGTATATTTCGTGTTATGTTTTGGGTCATTATCCATCTGTACTGGGAAGCGGCGTCCTATCAGTTTTGCAGCATTTGACAGAATCTGAGCAGAAAATATAGCTCTGTATGCTTCATAAACACCAATGACCCAGCTCCATTGGCAGCCGTACATGCCTATGTCATAACACTAACTCCACAAGTTTGACAAATGATGTGGTATTGCTTTTAAACATGAGCCCTTCCTTTCCTTCTCCATACTTTTCCTACCGTCATTCTGGTACAAGGTAATCTTGCATCAAAACTTTTTTTTTTCTTTTCTTTTTTTTAAAGCAAAGTTTAATCTGGCCTTTCTGTTCGAGTGTTACCACTGGTTTGCAAATTGAAGTAAAACATCTGTATTTACATTCTTGAAGATGTTTCTTGGTTGTAGGTTTTTTTTCCAATGATACGCAGACCTTGACAGAGTGTTCTTGACTTGGCTAGATGTTGTGAAGGGGTTTTTCTTCAACAAGGAAAGAATTCTGTGATCATCCACTTTTGTTGTCTTCCGTGACCTTCCAAGATGAAAATTGTGTCACTGTCCAAATACTTATGGACCTGACTGTGTAGTCTACAAACATTTCTAAATAGCTACATAGCAAAATAAACTATTGGACAATGTCATTTCTGTGCATTTTTTTGTTTTTCTGTTTTTCACATAGGTTAGGAAGCTAACAAACAAAATGAACTCTGATCTAGACCAGATTACAACAACTCTACTGACTCGTGCGTACGTGGTCATCGCACAATATATTCTGAAAGTATAGCTGTACAGAGGCTTGGTGATGCTGCTACTAGAATAGCTCTTATACGAAGCCAAGTCTCATTGTACATCACGCATAAGAATAAGTATGCATATATAACAATGAGCAAGAGATCCCGGTTTTCAGGTAGGTGTTGGTGATTTTAAGTTGAAACAGTGGTTCAGGATGAATGCACACAGATCTTATCGTCAGCCACCCCCACCTCTTATCATCCAATTATTAATGTTCTAGATATCGGCCTGAAACAAAAGACCACTTCTTCGCCATTTCTTTTTTTTTAATCCCGTGGTCTAATTGGATGTAATTACTCATCTACAAAACAAATGAGTAGGTCGGCGTTGCCATGGCGACTGGAATGGTGGGTCCAACAGTGCGAATCGTTTCTCCGAGGTTCATTTCTGTGGATAATTATCACTCCTCTCCTTTCTCTGCCTTTTGCCCAGTCCCTGAAGGGTTACAGCCATCGCCTACTGCTAATTCAACTGTCTTCAGCTATTCTGTCTGGCCCTCCCTCCCCATCTTTCTGCATACTTCCATCAAGTGTGTGGCTCTCTTCAAGTGAATAAATGCTACTCTCTCATTTTCACTTTGCCAGATGACTGCCTCATAGAAGGAATTCCAAACCACTGCCCTGAAAGCATGACTTTTTTCTGTCATAAAAAGAGAAGTATGACTTTTTCACTCATAAAAAAAAAAAAAAAAGACTAGAAGGAAGACTCGCATGTCAGTACAGTGCATCTTCTCCCACCATTTTACTGCTTTAGGGCCAATCTGAAGAGCAGAATGTGATTATCCTAATACCAAAGCTTCAATGATTATATACATACGCGCTGTTTCCACTTCAAATCCCTGGTGGCCATCAACTGCAGTTCCAGGCCAAATGTCAATAAACCTGTCAGATGCCTTCCCAAATGAGCTTTGAATTTCAGAGGTGCTACAATTAGCCACTTCATTTCCACTTGCGAAGAGGCCCAGAGTTAGCTTTCAGGCCTTTTCTGAATTAACGATGAGTAATTAAGACCCCTCGATGAGTCATTCTGCCGGTGCTGACATTTCCCAAATAGTTAATATTAAATGTCTTGTCATTTTGTTCTGACAGAGGCTAATGGGTGTTAACAGGCGATTTACTCCTGTCTCAACAGTATCCGTATCTCTAGCTGCTTAAATGTTTAGAATGCCATGCATGACTCAATTCAGAAGTATGAAAAAGTCTGAAGAATGAAATCTGGACTTGCATTCCTGGGAAGTAACTCACGTGAGAATGGAGAACATTGCAAGACTTACACAAAATCTGCATGCCCCCAACACCACTGGGTACAAACACAGACAACAATGTGGTGCCACAAAGCTGTAGAACTGCACAATGAAAGCGAGAACATTGCACACCTGACTGTTGAGCGGCCATGGCGTCTGACCACGGAGAACTGTAAATGCCTCAGACAGAGCAGAGCAAACTTACTTTCATTTGAATAAAGTAACAAGTCACATATCAGGCACTATCTGATCAGGCATGATACTTGGCCCACACCTACCTGACATGCATTCAGAAAGGTCTGCCACTCAAGCATATGTCTTACCGAGCTCCACTACTTCCAGCAACCAGAGAACAAACCTGCATCAATCCCTAGGTCACTTTAACCACCAAAAAAAAAAAAAAAAGTAAAGTAATGCAAGTCGGATGAAGCTTTCATATTCCACTTTCATACTGTTTTAAAGGTCACGGTAAGGAGGGAAAATGAGAAGATGAAATAAACTTTCTCTGAGACCTTATCTCTCTCTCTGAGTGGGGAGATGAAAGCAGTCTACAGCTGAGCACCTCTAGAGTACGCTTCCCCCTTTGAAGTTCAGGATGGTTCCTCCCAGAGGCCCTGTCTGAGCATCTGGCCCATCACAGCTGTGTGGAGGAGACCATCCTGAAACAGAGGGGGAGCAGCACCTTTCTAACCTTTATGTGTAACATTTATCTTCCCGCGATGAGAGCCTGTGGGACCGGTGTCACATGGAGCATCCTTGAGAGTGAGGAGCCGCTGTTGGTCCTTTTGGCACGAGCCAGAGCCGCAGCTGTGTGGGTGTTTGTGTGTACGCGAGAGTCAGTTGATGGGCACACGTGAGAGCTGGGGAGCCAGTTTAATCTCGCCATGGCAATGCAGGCCAACGTGGCCCTCTGTTGAGCCTCTCGGCAGCGATCACAGTGCTTGTTGGGATGAAATGCATAATGATCTCCAGATAATGGGAAGTACTCAGCCAAACGAGAGCAGCTCCGTGTCTAGACAGCCGCAGGCCTCATCAAGCAAGAATGGGGCCTCATACAATAACTTCCTCCTTGTTTCATCAGGATAATGTGTCCAGAGGATAGAGCCAGAGGAAGCTGCTGACAAGGAGGAGGATGATGACCCACTAGCAAATGTATGCATACAGAATGCAAACAAAGAGAAATACTGACCTTTTCCCCATTACAGCCTGACCAACAGGAAAAGGCTGACTGATCCTGTGGAGAGACCAACTGTGGTGGTGGTGTTCTTGGGATGGAGACAGCATAATTACACAAAAACATTTGTCTCAAGCCTCATTAGTGAAAGCAGAATTTCTGACACCTGTATGCCTGGTATTGTGCAAGGCCACAGCTTGGAGGGACTCTCACGTTAAACTTAGCGGTGATAGGCCATTTTATAATCCCTACTGCAGAATACCTATTCAAGCGAAAGCTGCAGGCAGTGTTAACCTTCAACACAATAGACTTATTATTGAGCAGCAAGGGACAGCTGGCCACCTGCAAAACACACTATTTTGTTGACAAGAGGCACTGTAGAAGTACTGTTCGGGTTCCTGACCAGCAAGTTGAGAATTCAGATACTAGTGGAAAAAAAAAATAAAAAATCTCAAAGGACTCTAAATTGACCCTAGGTGTGAAAGAGTGTAGATGATGCCCTGCAATGGGCCGGTGTCCCGGGACAGGCTCCAGGTCCACCATGACTCTAACCATGATAAAGCACTTACTGAAGATGAATGAAGGAGAAATGAAGCATAGGAATAACACAAAAATGAGCCAAACTCTCCTCTAAATTTCTGGAGGGAGGAAGGAGGATTGGGAATTGATCTGGGAAGAAAGGTGTTGTGAAGCCCTGAAAAGGAGATAAAAAAAAAACTGTAAAAAAGTTTAACATCAAATCAGGTGCTTCCAGTGAGTTATTTAATTATTTAAAAAAAAAAAAAAAAAAAAAGACATCATGATATCCATGATACCTAGGGTAAGGGGGACTGACAATTTTTCACAATGTCAACATTCTATATCGTCATATCGCCCAGCTTTTGAGAAGACAAAAAGATCTCCATGGAGATACTCAAATTCCTCCAGTGAATGGAGAGTAGTAACAGAGTGAGGCAGAGAGACAGAGGGAGTAGGAGGGGTGACTTCAACAGCATGTGCCAGCACGGCAGTCGGACACACATACAGCCAGCTATGGAGGCTGGCAAAGAGAATAGAAGTGAGAGAGACAGACCTCCACAGGGCAGCGCCTCCTGTGGTGCAGCACCCTGTCGCTCACACACACTCAGCTGCACGTGAGGTCCAGGAACAGACGGACAGTCAGAGTGACAGAGACCAGCTGAGAGAAAGTCAAAGGGACAGCTAGTGAGACAGATAGACAGGTCAACGCTCAGCCTCCATCTGTAGACTGTACTTCAAATTCTGTGTGCTAGCCTCTCAGCCAAGAGCTAAAACAGTTACCTGAGCAATGTCTCGTGCAAACTTGTACAATGCCTTTATGAGCAATTTCTTTTAGGGGAATTCATGAAATAAAAAAAAAAACGCTGAGTGTTTGTATATAGTATATCGTATATGCAAATATAAATAGGTCCTGCAACATTTTAAAAGCAAAGGGGTGGGCTCATGTAAGGGTACGTCCGATTACATATTCATAAAATCTAGATTTCTTAATCAGGAAAAAAGTATAAAGATTTTTTCCCCATTTTCTCCTCTATATTGTCACCTGCCAATTTCCACCCACCAGCCTGCTCTCCTGCTATCATACAACAGTTACCAGCTGGGGAAGGTGAAGGCTGACACATGCTTCCATCAAGACACGTGAAGCCAGCTACCCATGCTGTGAGAAAAACAGCAGCCCTCTACCCTCTTCTACATACATGAGCTCATGAACTACTGTGTAGTATTGCCTGATTGACAGGGGAGAGGGAGTATGACCCTCCCGCTCAGACAGCATGGCCAATTTTGCTCTCTTGTCTCCCGGCCATGGGTAGCTGTGGCATTGTTGGGATTCGAACTCACAATCTCCAGATGATAGTGCAGAATTTTTTTCTAACTAAGAAATGTGTTTCTAGAAGTGTTGCAGTCAGGACTAATGCCAAGTAACTAAGACAGGGACAATAAGAAGAGCAAGAGAGGGAATGAAGTCAACATAATAGGACTCCCAGTTCCTCTCTGTACATGCTATGATACGCATCTTGATAGGCGGTCAACAATCTGATGTACAATGAAATATTTAAAACAGCCAAGAGTTTAATATAACATTATTTCAAGTTGTTTGGATAGGATACAATGATTAAATACACACTATGAGTTAAAAGCAAAAAGCGTCAATAATACTAACTTCAAAAATAATTCAGGAACAGACAGACAGTAAAATGTATAACACAGAACATTACCACCTCGATCATATCCAAACATCCTTTGGTAAACCAGATGTCAATAAACATGACTGTGTTTGACAAGAAGACATGTTTTTGAAACTTTTTACCTGCTTATGCGCATATTTTGGCCTGTAGTGGTAATAAAGAATGGAAAACACAGTGCAAAACAATATTAATTTGTGAACGTTTTTGAATAATACGTTATATTAAAGGGAATTTATAATAATTAAAAAAAAAAAAAAAAAACACTAACTGCGTGTGTGGTATGAGACTTTACAATACCCTCACCTTTGTGCTATTAGGTAGAGGTATATTAAAGTTAGAAAAATTCACTCAGATTACCAGATGTCCTTGTGTCTGTGGTGCTTCACATACTCCGACTCTCTCGCATTTCAAAAAAATGGTGAGTCAGTGGTGCATGTCAGAAACATATCCTCAGCTATCACTGTACGAGAGCTTGAGTGCAGCACTTAATTTCTGTGAGCCTTTTACAGTACTTTTACAGTTTTGTAAGGTACAGAAGTAGAGTCACCTTTATAAACACTGAACATGTTCAGAACACTAGCTTAACTGTGCACCCAATGTGGTCATTTCTGTTGTTCAAGGTTTCTCAGTGGCTGAGTGCTCTTAACACATCAGTTAAATACACCAGTGGAGGATTTATAGGGACATTTAATTTGCTTTGGGCCAGACAGACACCTGTCCCAGTGTAACAGAAAAAGCTGACGCTGTTAAAACTCTGTCAAAACACACAATTCCCACAGAATCAACTTCTCATATGTAAAACTGCCAATGCTGAAAGTTTACTGTGTCTAAATGATGAGTCTAGGTACCTTTGAACACAGTGTATCATGTGTCGCTAATCAAGCTGCTAGCCTGACAGTTAACCAACTATTTTAATTTTAAGATATCACCAAAGTAGCACTGACAAACACTACAATAAATCACTCAGATTAGTGACTGCTATTGAGACCTAACATCATCATTTGATTAACTATTACCCCAAGTTCACACTAGCAAGCAGCAAAGCAGCAAGTGACCATTCATTTTCCATGTACGTGTGACACGAAGCTTTGATTTCAGCGACAGTTTGACAAGCGACATTTCAATTGAGACTTTATGCAAATTACGTAAGACACAAAGCAACAAATCGCAATTGAGCAATTCCTCGAACCAATCCAATGCCATGTGTGGTCTGACGTTTTTCAATTCCCCACTCACAGCTTTAGATCGTACCAATTTGTTCCCATTCAATTAGTTCCCATTTACCGTTTGATGCACAAAAAATGGAAGAAAATCTTCTAACCGTGGTTTCATCATTAAATGTCTATAGAAACATTACAAAGAAAAATAAAGATTGGAAGGAAGTGGCAAAGATCATTGGTGCCTCTGGAAAGTGTATGTCGATGAAGCTAGCATGTAACGTAAATCGAACAAATGCATTTGAAACAAAGAGACGTAAATTTTGGCTATTACTGTCTCTCACTGGTACCCTCTAATGTGAACGTATGGTTATTTGTAATTAGCAGAAGTGGTAACATAGTGCTCCACACAGTAAATTTCTCATGCAAAATTAGTCAAATGCACAAGTTCTGTGCATGCAAATTTAATGTGTCTTACTACATTATCTATTTTATTACACTGTGAATCTCTCTACTAAAATCTGCCATGGACTCATCTTGGCTCAGCGGGAAAGGGAAAACAGACGGCGGTCGACGACTGGAGAACTCAGCTGCAGCCCATCCAATCACAGCACATCATCCAGAGGGTACCCACTCCAGGACGGTGCTTAATTACCGAACAAAAAGCACTGGGGTCCCCGGGGTGTCGGTCTGCCCATTAAAGATGTCCGTCACCTCAGTTCTAAACTGTGCTAAAGGCAAGCAGACTCTCCTGAGAAGCCATTGATTTATTTACTACTACTGAGGAGGCAGATTTGTTGAAGCTGACGAGCCGATCCATGAAGAGCGATAAAGAGGAGAATATCCCATTCCACCTTTTCTGTCAGGATGTGTGCTTACTGGTGCACTTTTTTATACATGTGTGTTACTGAGGGTTAAATCATACTCGTAAAATTATTTAAAAACAATTAGAACTTATAGCAAAAGGGAATATATAACAATCATGATCTGGAAAAGGTGTGCTAGTGATTTAGTTTAGTTGTTTTGGGGAGAACTGGTAAAGCTGCCACTCTCTTGTTTAAGGTGTGTAAGTGTAGAGTGCAGAAGAGGATGGACACAGCCGTAACCACACAGAACACACGCGGTCAGAGTGTTTACCTGGCCCCGGGTTCTGTGGGTACGCCACGTAGCTGCCTCTTCCTCGGGCGCCCCTACCTGAGCCTCGTGCTGCTGCCACTGCCGCTGCTGCCGCCACCGGACCATACGCCGCTGCCGGGAAACCTGACACACAAACACACACAAGCTGTTAGTACTCCTAACCATTTACACTACTGTTGCTCTTTGATCATGATAGTACTGATGTTGTTTACCAGCAGTCAATTCGATTTTTATTTGTATAGCACTTTTAACAAAAGCCACTTTTTATAGTTTTCTTAGAGCTTAAACATGTACAATTCACATGTACAGTTGGAGAATAACCTATTAAAAACAGACAGTGGTACTGTATCCACGTAGACTTGTGTTTAGTGAAGCTCTAAGAACAGTTGTAGTGAAGGAAATATAAAGATTTCAGTTTGAGCATAAATGGAATGTAGAGGGCAACTGAGAACCATGAATAAGCAATGCCCATAAACATTTTATTTCTCACACTCTTTTCTCTCTCTCTCTCTCTCTTTCTCTCTCTCTCTCTCGCATGTGCAGCATTGCTGTGAGGCAGACTGAATAAAGTGACTATAACGGGGGTGCCAGCACAATCATTTACTCAAATGAAATAATTAGGAGAAGTAGTGACGAGAGCTCAGGCTTCGATCTGTGAAAGTTCCTCCATACCTCTTTATTGAGTCAGCGGCATGTTCCCATTTACTCACTCGCACACTCATGCTCTCTCTCTCTCTCTCTCTCCTCACAATATGCCTGACTCCTTTTTCAGCACCATAATTCCATTCAACACAACAGCATGGGGTTCATGCATGGGGACTGATGGCTTTTTTTTCTGTAAAAAGTTCTGCTTTTTATCACACACACATGCAGACAGCAAGCAATGAAATGTTTCACTTGAGCAAAAAATTATAGGACTGTTCAAGTGAAGAGTGTGAAGAGGTCAGATGGCCAGTAAAGGGCCATTCACACCAAATATTCACCAGGCAGCTGGATATCAGTCCAAGCCAAATGGTAAAAGTACAGGCTAAAGTAAATGGATGGTTGTTTGGATGAACATACACCCTATAATTTAACAAAACTAAAGAGCCTGCCCTCTTGCCTCAGTGGTTCAACATGCTATCATAGAATAGAAGATTTAGACTCACTGACTCCTACTGTCGAATGCAAACTACGGGATTATAGCCCCGATTTCCCAATGCAGACTAATTTTGGGGATCACAGACGCTCCGATTTTTTCAAGCATGGTTGAAATTCTTTGCGTTGAATCTTTAATGTGAGCACCTCCACAACAAGCAGCAAGAACAGCGCTGGGAAACAATCAATTAGGGCCCAAGCGGAAATCAAATTCATCTCCTGTCATGCGCAGCAGATCCCAGAATCCAGTTTATCATCCGGCTATTTCTGTAGGAGTGCGAGGACAAAATATAAACGCAATAATATTGTTCCTATTAGAAATGATTTGGCATGCCATACCCAAATGGTTGTCAGGATCAGCTAAAAACAAACACAACATGATTTCTGGCAGCACGGTATAAAAACAGCTATGTTTCTTTTCAGTATACCTCCAGTTCTCTTTGCACAACAGACTATCCTCCCTGCATACATCTCCCCAAACAATCCTTCCTCCACATTTTTCTTTTTTTTTTTCTTGTTTCCATACTTTTGTCTAGTGCAGATAGACACAATAGACAGTTCTCATGCTTATTTTTGTGAGAAAGCGAGATGTGGGACTCACCTATGGTTTGGCAGAGTGAAAGATTGTGCACTATGTGAGCCTTGTCTGTGATCGCTTGTGTACTGTGTGATAAAAGTCGTGTGAACAGTGCAATGATTCTGAGATTGTGAAAGTCATGCAGGTGTACAGTGCCCTTGAGTCCAGTGTATTATGGCCAAAACACCACCTTGTATTTAGTATGCTAGTTAATGTGTTGGAGAGGTAGCTAGCATTAATGTTAGGTGCAAAGAATACTCACATAATTAGGTTTTAATTTAGATGGAACTGTAAATCAGTCTTTCATTGTGAATTAGCTAATGTCACCTTTACTTATTTTAACAGAGCAAATTACCTGAGACTTCGCACTGTTGCTCTGTGGAGATGACTGGTCTGGGGAGTCCCTGAGGACTGGATTGGGAAAACCTGGTTTAGGTACCAGCCAACCTGTGTGTGCGTGCGTGCACATGTGCCTCTTGATCTCAGGCACAGTGAGAGGAAAATGAATAATGGTAGTCATTGGCTAAGCTTGGCTGGTCTGCCCCGCAGCATCCATCCAGAACCTCATCACACAGCGCCCCCCCTCCCCCCCCCCACACACACCTCCCCCAAATGATGGGGACAGGGGGATTAATAGCTTGTTACTGAGTGCCTATTATGCCATTCCACTCCGTGTGCACCAATGAGGCCCGTCAAAAGCCATGTGGTCTTCTTAAAGAGCCTTAATCGAGGAGAATGATGTGTCTCATCAGATGCATATGATCAAGGCTGAGTTTAAATGTCAAGATTAAGATTATTGAACTCGTTATGGCGAGTTTTAAAGTGAAGCTTCACAGACGGTGGTCAAATCAAAAGCCATTACACATGAATCAGTAAATAATGTTAAATACAACACAAAGGTTTGTTTGTTGAACACTGTAATCAAACATTGTCATTAGCGGTGTCTGATTAGGGACATACATCAGAGTAACACGGCTGAGACATTACATTATAATAAATATAATTACAGACCGGGCACTTTAATGAAGGCATAGATCAGTGTGTGACAGCAGCTCATCAGACGGTGGGGGTCCGACAGTGGAGATGGGACTCACAGTCAAATGGAGTGATAGCATGTAATCAGACATAGCTCAGCTCGGACAGCTCATCCAGCCCTCACTGTCACTCCAATTCCCGCAACAGCTAACACACCAGTCTCGTTTAAAAGTCCTAATGATTAGCAGAGAGGCCTATTAGAAGTCTTAAGGTATGTTCACACATACAGCAATTTTATCACTGCAAGTCGCCAGTAGGCGTTCCTACTGGTTGCCATAGCCAGTGGGTGGCACAACTAGCATTCCACTTTTGACAACACATCAGTTTTCTTGCTGATAAAATTAAACATTCTGGAAGGAGAGCATTTGAATATAAAATTCACCAGTGTATATATGCATCATATATGAGATGAAGGAGATGCAGTGTGTCATCTATCACTGGTGGTGGTATTATTCTTGGTAAAAAAAAAAAAAAAAATTGTGTTTTTAAATCCACTTCAAGCCATTTGTTAACAGCAAATAAGATGATGTGGAAGGCAATATTTTTTTTTTTTTTTGAAAAGAGATGAAGGGCTTAGGCCTGCTAGCCCATTTTGTACCAGCCAGCTGTATAGAAGGGTCAGTTATTATTATTTTTTTTTAATTTAACTTTATTTATTTATAAAAGTGCTTTAATATTTGGCAAAGTTTCTTGCCAAAGAAAGAATGAAAAACAAACGATTCACACCACCAGCATCCAACCTACCAATCAGGACAAGGAAATTAGTCTACACACTAGTACATTATGTTCAGGTCCTCTTGCCTAGGGACAGATGCAGAACGTATTAACATCGGCGTTAACTTACTTCAAAAATCAAACAAAATGTAATTTGGTGAGGGGAGCCCAAACATTTGCATACAGCTATATCTTTGATGTTTACTTCTTATAGGATTTGTATTGTTTTTAAGGAAAGACTCAGAATATTCCAGTGTTGCAGTATTGTGGTCATTCGGTCAGGATGGGAAAAAAAAAAAAAAAAAAGAAAAAAAAAGAAAAATCACTTACCAGGGTCACTTTACAATCAGACTGTGTCCTGGCTTAGCATCCTCACTCTAATTGCACTTTTCATTTCTTTATTCTTATCCACACTCATTAATCTCTTCACAGCACCAAATCTATGGTAATCACAATCACAAACCTCGTGTTTCTCTGCAAAAACCACATCCTCTTGTCTCCTCTCGCTCAGTCCACCTCTTAGCCCCTTTCATCGTAAAATGGTCCTCTCCAGAGCCACAAGTCAAATGCTCTTTTATTTTGCTCGAGTACTTCGTCTCCCTCGTCGCCCGTCACTGCTCCCTTGCCCTGCTCTCAAACTTAGCACAAAAAAGTTCTTCAGAGAGATTAACTGTGCCGGATTAGGAGGGTTAATTAATAGTTCTTGCCAGCTCATTGTTTTGCGTTGGTGCTGTGAGAAGCCGCCCAAGAGAGGTGCTGCGGCATTAAATCAATTTCATGGCCCTTTTATTACCAGCGCGATAAAGCCAATATTTCGATTTTAGTTTTTTTTTTTTTTTTTTTCCCCAATTCACAGTGTTGTTTTTGCCCCTGCTGTCATCCGAAGCTGCACTTGGACAGACGGCAGGACTCCAGGGAGGGCACAAGGACACATCTGCTTACAGCCACGGCCAGGGGTCTCGGGAGAGCATCCCAAACTGTATGGCAGGGTTCCTCGTGGGCCTGGAGCTACACTCAACTTTCAGGTCGAGAGAGGGGAAGAGGAGCTGATCACGCCACAGAGCAAACATGCTTCATGCTCAGTGCAGCACAAACCCTGCAGCTGATAGTTTGCCAAAACTGAACCCACGCTCCAATAAGATCAAAACTAGCATGAAGGAAAATGTGCAAGCAAAGACTTCACCAAGACTGCTGTCAAAATAGTATCCAGCTCTTTAAATATCTGGGATATTGGGATGAGAACTTTGATGCTAGGTGCTGAGTGACACTCAGTGATGGTTCAACCAGGAGAATTTACATAATTTCTCTCTTACCACAAATCAGCCAATCCGTCAATCAGCCAAGATGTGTTTGGTGACCAAAGTTCACATTACTGCACTTGCTAATGTTGCTTTTACCATTTTATTAGCAGGTAAATATAAAGCGTAAAAAAAATAATAAAATCGGACAATCACCGCAAACTGTGTCTTAAACAAACTTGCTGATGTGGCTTCTGACACACGTGACAAGCTAGTAGCAACAATAAAATATAAGCTGGAATCACACTTTTTCCTCAGCACAGTATGGTGTCACTACAAACCAGCATCAGACTTGATAGTTTAAAGGCAGATTATAATATACTATTTTATGAAACTGTCCTTTTATGAAGGAGTCAAACAGTGACTTTCGAGAAAAGTGGTGTGATTTAAACATGCAGTTTGCACTAAACTGGTAGCAATATGCTTCCTGTAGTTATTTAGATAAAGGTAAATTAATGTACATGTAATATTTGACAACTATTGTAATATTAGCCTCTCTTGTGCCTGGTTCCTTCTAGTTGCTTCTTCAAGCTCTGCTTCTACATGCTCCATCCTTTCATTTCCTGCTGAGAAATGAAGGACTACAAGTCAAACTCTCATTCAGAATTGAAACGAGGGATGGACTTGTTATTTCTGTCAGCTGTAACACTAGGATCACTTACAGGCTTATGCAATTATGCAATTATACAGTGCACTGGAATGTTAAATTAGCAACCGGGAAACTAGGGTTGCCATTAAGAGGCAGACACTTGTGAGCACAACACAGGAAAACCAAACACCAGTCGATTCCAGTTGAATCCTGAGGCCCTGAAACAGCAAATCTGCCGGTGCGCGGGGCTAAACTTCACAAGCTGCAGCACCAGCACTCATAAAAAGAGGATCAAGCTGTAAATACAGCTGAGACTCCCGGGCCAAATCCGCCAGGCTCAGCCTGCTCCTCCTTTCTTCAGCCTGCAGGGTCGTGTGAAATAGAAAGCTTGCCCCTCTCTGTCATATTTGAAAAGAAAACGGTACGAAAAAGATAAGCGTAAAGAGAAGGAAAATCATGACAAATAAGAATAGTCAAGGGGAGAACAGCTATTGCTATCTTTTCATCTGTGGACTGACAGCTAGCTTATTGTTGGGGCATTCTGCCACGAGCTGGTGGCATTTGTTGTTTTCAGAAAGGCTTGGCAGAGTGAAAACAACCCACCCCACACACACACACACACACACACACACACACACACACACACACACACACACACACACACACACACACACTTACTTCCACCCAAAGGAGAACTCATGGAAGCAAGACATGAGCTTTTGGGAAAGTGTGATTCTTAAGATGCACTTGAGGATCCTTGAAGGAACAAGTCAATGAAAAATCAACTTTACATAATTTTCCCCGATGTAGTCCCCTGGATAAAGTCAGCCAAGTCATGCTCAGTATTGAGCTCTTGCTTTTTTTTTCTGATATTACACTACAGCTATGACGCTATTATAGATAAGTAAAATCATTTATCATGTAAATAAGAGCCTCATACCATATTTAGATCTTCAGCAATGTCACGAGTATGCTGATGTGACTTAAGGTCACCTATAAACGTGAAATAATCTTTTGTGGGATAGACTACCACAATCAGATAGTTGTTTTGATAATAGACAATACTTGTTGATGAGCTACATTAGCGTTGTAGCTCCACTACAAAACTAACGTATTGTGTAACTTTCATTATGTCCAAAATATAGCACATGGCTGAACAGTTTGGCTCATTTAATACGGAGATCTTTTCTGTCACCATCTGGATTTTAAACAAAGAAGTTATATAAAGTTAAATAAAGGAGCTCTCTAGGATAGGCTTTTCTCTGATGAGTACACACACTTGAGCCACTGTTTAAAAGGGGTGAGCCGGAGAAAAGTTTCCCAGAAATATAGGCTATTGTTCTTCTCTGTGCATTAGCTGCACTTCAGACAGCCGCGTTGCATTCATTTTCGCCAGCTCCGTAATGGCATGTCATTTTGTATATGAAAGCGTATGACAGGCACCGTCTCGCAAGCCTAACTAGAGTCTGAACTCATCAGCGGCACAGGACTGAAAGTACAGAGCCGAGGTGTAATTTATGACGCATTAGCACACACTTACACAGCTGGATACACACGGGGGCGGCGCTCTGAGCTTCTGTGCCCTGCGTGGGTAATAAGGCTATTGTAACACTGTGATGTATGACTTTGGCCCGCATTACTCGCTCATTACCGTTCCGCCGGACGTATTTTATGGAGGTGACTTACTCGCCCCCGGTCGCCTCCACGAGAGCCATATTCACACGTATCATAAAACATCAAAACTTTGCGTGTCTCTCAGACCTTGCTGGGGCCACGACGTCTCTTGAAGCAGCCAAGCAAGCAGAAAGACGTCCGCTAAAATAAATAATTTCTCACACCGGCGCCACAAATAGCCGGGTTACTGTGAGTCTGACCTGTGGCTAATGGAAGACTCATCACACCGTCAAGGTTACAGCTTGCTTTTTTCACTCCGCCTCTCCTTTCCTCTTTTTTTGCTGTCTTGGAGGCCCTAGGAGGAAGAGTGCTGACCCGTGTGGTCCTCTGTAAAAGCTTCCCTCTATCAAAGTGTTGGAAAAAACATCTGACAGGTCTGAAAATCAGGAGGAATACCTGTTCCTCAGAAACACTGCCTGATCTCCACTGATCCTCTGTCTGTATCCTCAGACCAGACTGATCCAGGATCACTGGGTACCCTGGGAATCATTTTCCCTTAGAGGATATCTCAAAATCAAAGAACACTGAGAGAAAGCAGGAAGAGACTCCACCCTCCTCGCAAGACGCCAGTCTTGTTAGCCCGAAGTGCCACTATTAATTAGCGGGGCCACCACGGCCTCCCACTCGTTAGCACCAGAGTAAACACTCCTAATTTGTTATGCATTTTAATGGCCTTCTCCAAACACTCAAGAAACGACTGTGGGGGTTTTAAAAGAAAACACACAAACACAAATCCCCAGCAAGCTGTGAAGGAGAGCGAGATGAAAGCAAGAGCTTGGTCGAACAGAGTCGAACTCTTCCTGTGCATCACAGAGATGGACGGCGGCTGAAGGAAATCTGTGCGCGTGCAAGGTTACTGCTGGAGTTTAAGCATGTTTTATGGCTCACTATTACATCTTTACTGCCATTCAATACAAAGCAAAGAGCCTTCATAATACATAGAGAGAAGTACACAGGTGTGGTGATGTGTGCTCCGGGCTGAACCACTCTGAGTACAGTCAGGAAGCATGGGAGACAGAGGAGAGAAAAAGAGAGAGGACGATAAGAAAATGGGACATCACATTCAGAAGCTTTAAAGATGAACACCTGGTCTCAATGGGTGAAAGAAATGCCTCATTCATTCATCTTCCAGAGTCTATCCCAGGAACACTGGGTGTGAGACGGGAATACACCCTGAATGGGACGCTAGTCCATCACACATTCACATCAAGGAGCAATTTAGCACAATCAGTCTACATACTGGCATGTTTTGGGGAGGTGGGAGCAAACCGGAGAACCTGGAAGACGTATACTGTACGTCAGTCTAGCCGTGACTAGCCTCTTGGCTACCTACATGCATCCATTCACAAGGTTATCTGTCTGACAGGAAAACACAACAACCTTTACCACCCTTTCACCTTGACACATCTTTTATGAAGTCTGATGTTAAAAAGGTAAAAAGTTCCTGGCATCCTGTATATAGAAGTTAAAGTGTTCAGTTTGCAGAAGTTAGCGGCATGTCAGCAAGATATTGTTGGGTTTCTGCTGACTGGAACATCTGTAAAATTGTGGTTGTTCATATTTTTATAACTCATTTCTTTAGTGTTAATGACATCATTCCCTGATCTCCACTAAGTATGGAAGGAAAACACTTGGGGGTGTGCTGTTATAGGAAAATAATCGATGATGAGGTGGTGGAATACCCGGCCCAATGTGAAGCGTCCTGAAGTGTTTTATCCCTCTTATTCCACAGCCATTTGGCAACAATTACAATTTATCATTTATTAATCAAGGTCATGCTTTTTAACCATTTTTTGTTAAGTATAATGTTGTGGAATGCCCAAGAAACAAGTTAGTTCCTGTTATCCCTTACATTATAGCAGCTACAAACAGTCGTTCCATCACCAAAGGACAAAAAAACAAAGCTTGTAATGCTACAGTGAAAAAAAAATTCCTCTGTCCTTGAGACTTTCCTGTGGTTCTCTATATCACACAAAAACAGAGCTCTGTGGCTGATCATTTCAAATGTCAGTCAAGTAATCAGTCTAACTCTCATCATAGTAGCCTGTTCTTGGCCATGTGACCAAAAGCACCAGAATCTCTATATCTGAAAATCTGACTTGCGAGATTATTAAGAGTACAGCAATACTATAAAAATTCACTCAGCTCATTTTCTCTAAGAACATGATCATGCTTAATCATATTTAAATTACAGAGATGATTAAAAAATAACTGGTGTAATCTAAAACAAAAATAAGATTTGAGTCACTGTCTCATTTTCTACATCTCTTATTTACACACGCGTACACGTACACACACACACACCTGAAAGCTGTTTTAGGGCTCCATTTACATCAATATTGTTTATTTTGATCATTAATGAGAAAAAGAGAGATGAATTGGGGATTTACAAAAAATGTTACAGCTGAATTGATAGCTTCAGGCTTCAATGCTTCGCAAAACTGCTAATTATGAAACTGAACACAAGGGCTAAATATGACTTCTAATCCTCAAATATCATGACTTGTCTTATTGATTTCTAATAAATGACTCTCATGCTCTCTTTTTAAAGCTCTTAATCACTAGCACACGCACACACATTTCTGCACCTCTTCCTCCACAGCTTCTTCTAGTCCATGAGGACATTAGTGAGGAGGTGTGAGATCTCCAAACAAGGCAAGCTCACACACGCCTGAACACCATGCACACACACAAGCAGCAGGGTCCTAGGTGCTTATTAAAGCCTTTAAGTACCTCACATCCAAATGTGTAATTGAGGTTGTGAGAGGTGGGAGCTGACCATGCTAAGGGACCACTTATAGCTCTCTCTCTTTCTCCTCTCTCTCTCAATCACACACACACACACATACACAGAGACGAGTATATGCATTTCTGGCCTTTATATGTGTGATCATTACTTATGCATGTATGTGCATAAACACAAGTCTATGTGTACTACAGAAGGCAGCTATGAACAACTGTATCGGTGCTGAGCCAAGTCTTATCGGTGGTGGGCCGAGTCGATTCACTCCCATAGTGAATAACGTGTGGCTCAAATAAGGAAAAAAGGAGGTTGCTCATACCGTCTCTGCATCGCATGTCATGTGTAAAACTAAACACACCCATAAATTACTACATGTGTGCTAAATGAACACTTCTTTTAATTTGAAACTTATTTTATTGGATGTGACTGATAATTATTAATTTTGCTTCTGTTTACAGAAGATCTGATGACAGCTGTCACTGTCATTAGACACTAACATGCGCTGTCGTTAAGAATGTCAGGTTTGATTAAAGTGATGGTTAAGGTCATGATCTTGGCGTCTCGGGTTCAGACTGCATGTTCTTATGCTGCGATCGCAGTGAGTTCATTATTTCAGGTCTGATTAAAGCTCTAACACACACACACATCAGCTGAGAGGCTAGCAGGAGAACAGCGGAGCGAGACAGGAGAATGAGAATGAAAGTGCCGTTTCAGGCCAAGCCGTAAAAAGCCGAGCTCTTCCCCGATGTTTCCTCCTTCCAGATGGCCAATTTCCATAATGACAGCACAGCACTTCACACTGTCCAAATAAGAGTGTGCGCGCGCACGGGCCGCTCCCGTTCATGATGAAGAGGAGGAGAGGTTATGCATTGTATGCCCTCTGTGCAAGCGAATAAGTTACAGAGGGATAAGTGAGTGTGTGTGTGTTTGTTCACGGCTATGACCTCTGTGCCACAGTAAAACGATCCTTACTGACTTTCACCTCTTGCCTTTGTGTGCTGTTACTCTTTGTTTACTGTCAGTGCAGGGAGAGAGGGCTAGAAGGGGAGAGGGAGAGAGAGAGAGAGAGAGAATGTAATAGGAAATGAGAGATGGAGATACTTAGAAACAAGAAAAAAATGTTTGATTCCTAGATGAATCCTGATTCTTTCTTGAACGATTCTCGGACTTCTGCACATAAACATGCACGCTTGACAAACTCCTTTTCAATTTAAATCTGAGTTTTAATTCCTTAATAAAAAAAAAAAAAGCATTTAAATGGATTTAAATGTTAATGAGACTGCAATCTTTTTTTTTTTTACCTCTACACTAAGCATACATATGGCAAAAAACACAAAGTGAAAATTCGGCAGCTTTCTCAAGAAGAAAAGAAAAGTTTCAATATCATAATTTTATCATAATAGAATTATAATAATATAATTCACTGATTACAGTCAGTGATTTTTTTTTTAGCTTTAGATGGTATGTGAAGTGGGGTCCATGAAGCATATCTGGGGGATGTGGTTTTTATTTTATTACAGTTGTGAACATTAATACTGGGCTGTGAGTTGTGAAGTTATTGTGCATATAAATAATGGGTAATAATTTAAAAAAATGGGTTCTATGGGTAGAAGGTTCAAATATATATATATATTCCTTCTTTTTAATAGTTTGTTTATATGGAGGGGTCAGTATATAAAAATTTTGTGAATCCCTGTCTTAGGTGACCTGGGCCTTGTAAAATAATCTGACATTTCCAACTTATCTTCATTCAACCAAATGTCTCCTAGTCCCTATTCATGCTTACTAACATAAGGTGTAACAATGCAGTTGTAACACCTACTTTGGGCACTACGTAGCACAACATGTGAGATTCAGCCACTGAAAACTCATACTTACATTCTTTTTAACCGATAAATTAGAAAATTAATAATTTTAAAATGGTATGCATTTAGAGTAACAAATAATCATATCAAAAATCAAATCATAACATGAGGTCTGTAAACCTGTGAAGTGATGGAGACAGAGCAAACTAAAACTGAGAAAGAGTCAGGAGTGGCCTTATAGCACTAAGCTGCCATACATTTAAAGAGTAATGAAATCGTTTGTGTCATCCCGTCACCACCTGAGGCGCAAGAAGCGAGACAAGTTATCAACTTTTTTCCCCCCAAATAATTGCTCCTTTTCTTCTCCTTCTTCTGTCACTCTTTGTTTACATTTAATAATTTGACTAATAGTCATGTTCTTTCATTTAGCCATGTGACGTTCTTTGGTGATGATGCAACTTGTGACATTTGTGACAATAAAGCCGAGTGGAGCCGAGCTGAGAGTGAGAGCAGCCATGTGATTTAGTAGTGTGCGAGAGTCAGACCGTGTCTCGTAAAGATGAAGGAGAGAAAGATAAATAGCATGAGGGAGGATGAGTGCTGATGCTGGAGTAGATAGAGAGATGTTTCCTGCCACCTCCAGCTCTCCTTCCCTTCTCGTCTCTTTGCATTCACTGATATATGGGAAAGAATGGAGGAGATAACAGAAAAGCTTGTCACTCCCAACAGACCTCTGATGACCTGTGAGGCTGTGGTGTGTGTATGTGTGTGTGTGTTTGTGTGTGTGTAAAAAAAAGACAGAAATGGCAAGAGCAGATGTTTGGAGGAACACTGCATTCCTCCATTCAAGTAATACTCCAGCATTGTATAATATTGTCGAAGCTAACAGTGGCTAATGCAGAATCTAGTGTATGTAGGCATGTAAGGAATAAACATTTCAGTCTAAGGATGGACTTACAGACAGAAATGCTTCAGCCCAGGTAACAGGAGAGCGCTGAACTGTGGCAACACTAACAGGACAAACTTTAAACTGGTCACACACAGAGTACTGTGCGTACATAATTAAAACACACACACACTTTATAAATGCAGAATGTACATTTGATCTGAGCACAAGCTGACACACTGTTGTGACCTTCCACAGACAGAGCGTTTAACATTTTCATTCTGAGAAAGCTGAGCAGCTCGTGCATATGGGTGGTCTGTGAAAATGAGAGGTATGCCCTCATTGACAGGGAACAGAAGGAGCATCAATCTTTCTCTGTCCTCTCACTCACCCCCCCATGCACTCCACACGGAATGAGGCTTACAGAGAGCACTTTGAAACAAAATGAGCTCCACACCTTTGAACGGAGTTGCCCCCCCCAGACTTCCACAAATCCTCTCCATACACACTCACCTTCTCCACGCTACAGCAAAGTTGCATGGGTCGGGTTAGGGGAGGCAGGGGGTTGCAGGGAGGGTGTTATGGGGCCAAAGCTGGGGGATTAGTTCTGACAGATACGCCAACACACCACCACCAGTCCTTAGACTGGACACACTGAACTGAATAATGGCTGTCTGTTTTAGCGTTCACTACTGTTTTTAGCGCCACTGTTTATTTATGCACCAATCTTCGTATCAGTATCAAAAGCTAGATCTGTATTAAAAGGATTCAATTCAGCACAAATTTGCAAATATTTTGCAGCTAGAGACCCTTTTAAACTGTCAGACAATTTCTAAAGACCCCTTCAGTAGAAATTTATTTCATGAATATAATCCAACTTTTTAAATATTAGGCTTGTTATTTAAATATGTGCAAAAATATCTGACTATTTATTGGAGCCACAGAAGACATTTTGATTAAAATTAGATTCTAGGTGACATTATTTTTGAGTTAGTGAGGTTTGTATTAAACCCCTTCAGTACAGGTAACCAGTCAAACAGACTAATAACTATAATAATTAAATAATAAATATAATAACTTCGATAATTGTGGGTTGTGATTCCTACCACTGGAACAAAAAAATAAATAAATCTTGGACATCCTGTCTATGAGAACCATGGCAATATAGGGTCAGGTTCATTTGGTCAAAAAAAGTCACCAAAGACTTACTACGTACACCACAAATGGCTAACCATGTTTAGTCACCTCTAATGATCTCAGATAAAACTTTTAAAATTTTGTCGCACGTAGCCAGAAAAGTGTAGAAAGGTGCTTAGAGAGCTGTGTGGCAGCTAATTTTTTTAAATGTTGAATCTTTAAAATTGTAAAAAAAAAAAAATGTATTAAAAAATGTAATTATGTTTCATTTTTTCTTCTCTATTTCAATTCATTTTGGTAGATATTAAATAAAACTACACCTAAACTGATCTTTTTTCATTTTGCTGGCATTTTATTAGCAAACTTCTATATTGTGATACATATTGTGATATCATAGAAATGTATACATGATTTTTGTCATATCATCCACTGTTAAAACACGTATAAACTTAATTATCTGATTTGTGACTGTTATAGCAAGAGCATGAGAGGCATTACAGTGTAAATTCATAGACTTACTGCTGCCTGTATGTTTTGTCCAGTGGGAAAGTGTGTCATGCTCAGTCTTTTTTTTTTTTTATAAACATGTAAGGGTTGTGAAAGTCATGCAGTGTATCCAAAACATTAAAAAGCCTCTCTAACAGCACCAAATGTAGAACTACAAAACGAGCAAGCGAGAACGACAAATTTAGATAGATAGACAGACAGACAGACAGAAAGAAAGAAGAGAGCAGGTTTCCCCAGAGGCCAGCACTTTTCAGACTGTAATTATGTGCACACTTTTCATCTTTTTCAAATTGTTTTGAGGCAAACAGAAGGAGAGTGGAGCGCAGGCCTAATGGAGGCCTAACAGGCATTTAAAAGCAGCACAGGAGAAAGCAGAGAGCTGCTGGGGTTCAACGTGGGTGGCATTAATGATGCGACCATGCTAATGCTGGTCTAATGTAAGCCCTGGCCTAATGTTACACAGCGCTGATGATCAGTAACCCTTATCATCAATAAGCGCGCACACACACACACACACACACACACACACACACACACACACACATACACAGCTTCCCAATTTATACTTTACATATTATCCCTTCATTCTATCCCTTCATCTCTCCTCTCTCCTTTCAGTGTACACTTCAGCAGGCTTGTAGATGAAATTCCACATTCCTTTGCCTTTAAACGGACAGGATGAAATGATCGATATGTGGTTTGATGATTTTTTTTCATGGATTCCTTACACGATGCTGCATTGAAAGAGTTTCCAATTAGCTGCTCTCCGCCCGCTAAACTGACAGAAGCCTGGAGAAGAACGAGGTCCTAATTGCTCAGGTCAATCGGCAAGCTGAAGTGTGCAATTAGGCTTTTACTTTGATGACTCTACTCGACTCTGTCACGACTTGAAGCGCTTCAGTAAAAGCCAAAATATTTAAGCTACATCGCAAAAGTATTAAGATGCTTTCCACAGCACTAAACCTGAACGTGAGACGGTAACACCAGTATCAATCAGAATCCTCACATCCTTCCTCCACACACAAACACGCACACACACTCGAGAAAACCTATTACGGAGATTTGAGCTGCTGTCAGACGTTTCCCATTCAAGCTTATCAGCCGTGTGCCACCGATGTCCGGAGCAGCAAACAGGCATGTGTAAAGAGGCTTAAATAAAGCAGGAAGTCAACAGGCAGCGAGGCGTAGGCCGAGCCGGCGTGTATCGGTGCCAACATCTCGCCGCCAAGAGCCCTCATCACTCTAACCATCTCTCTCTCTCTCTCACACACACACACACAGAGACCGCAGCTCTGAGTGAACACACAATTGCCATGTTCAGACTGGTTGCTTTCGCTTTCACTGCAGCTATAATGCAGACCACTAACGGCAAGGAAAATTGTGCAACTATTTGTGGAAATTAAACATGTATACTCACTCACTATTAGACATGTCAGGACAGATTTCACAAAAAAAAAAGTAAGGCAAAGAAATGTTTTCACTAAAAAGAGAATATAATTTATGTCATAGCTTTTGTGTACTTTTTTTAATAATGTATGCTTTATTTTAATTAAATATAAAAATAAGTTCAAGTTATCAGAAGGCTCCGACTGAAATCGTTCTTTTCTCAAAACCACGTATCGAATTCAATATCATTCCACTGCTTTTACAATGAACTACAATGCTGTTACATTATATCCTATGTAGTGAGCATATTATATTATTCAGTTAGGATTCAGCCTAACTGTTGGAGGCGTTTTCTTTAATGTGAAAAGAGAAAAAAGCGTATAAAGATGAAAGACGATGTGAAGGCAGCGGCTGTTCACATGGTTTCCATAAAACTATGCAAGATATCAATAACGAGTAAACATTCTTGTGATGTTTTTCCGCCTTAAGAATGGAATGATTTTTACATTTTTGTGATACAAACACATAATGTAGCACTACTGCTAATGTTTGTGATGCATGTGGCAGTATAATATTATACGCTCATTCACATACTAAATCATTTAAGTTGATAAAATTCACAAAATCGCACAGCTCTACCAGCCACTGTAATATGCATTATGATCAAGCATGCACTGTGATGCCATGGCTACAATATCCTATATATTATTTATACAGCAACAAGACACGTGACCACATACTCGCTTATTCAAAAATCTTAGTTATGTGTTTCTGATCAACAACCGCATGAACCGTGTTTTTAATTTTTAGCAGCACCATACAGTAACTTACCGGGAAACTGGTAGCTATAACTCGGAGCAAATCCAGTGTATCCACGCCCATACGTCGCCACAATGTTTGGGTAACCTAAGGGGGACACAGAGAGGACGACATTTTAGACACATCAGAAAGAAAAAGCTAAGTTTACAGGTGCAGTAATTGCTAGTAATATTGGATGTTGTGCGTCTAACTAGTTTTGTAAATTTATAACAGTCTTTTAAGATTTATTACTCGTCACACTGTACAAGATTCCAGTAATATCTGGGCTGAATTCTGTAACGATACAGTGTGTTGTCCATGTCAGATTATACAATGCGCATCCTCTAAAGGTAGAATATTACTACGTTCTGCTTATGTCATCAATCAGCGTGATCTGCACATTCGCTCATGGACTCGCACAAACATCTTCAAAGTGAGCCTGAGGTAATAAGGATCGTTCTTCTGTATTACCTTTGACACTACAGTATGTGTTTCTGGCTGTCCTGTGAGTTTTAAGTCATCCTGTGCCATCCTCCTATTAGTGGTTTTTAGAGGAGTGTAGCAGCGCTCACACTCTGAGATTTAAGAAAAAAATTCTCATACTGCCAGCACTTTGGTCGCATTAAGCAAGTCACATTATGCGTTCTAAGATCCACAACCTCAACTCACGACTAAAGAATACTTTTCCGATGTGTGATTTTTTTCTGCAACAGCAAAATCTGGCTAAAAGTCGTACAGCGTAAACACGGCTTACATCTTTCAGGCACAGAAATAAGCTCTGTCCCAACTGGAACAGAGCTACACAGCTCTGTCTCTTTCCTCAGAAGAGAATCAACAGGGAATGTATAGTGTCAACATCGCGAACATCGAGGAAGGTGAATCCATGTCAGTATTTTCACTGCAGATGCAGTTTGCCTTGCAGGCAGCAGAGGGAGCTTTAATTACAAACAGTTCCTTTTTTGCTTGCTTTTTTGCTTGCTGTAATCAAAAGAAAGTGAACATACTCTGTACACACTTATACAGACTATTTATACCACCACTGATACATCACTGTAGTTTTCTTCTGGACTGCTAATCAACAGAGACTGAAGGATAAAGAAGAGAACGAGACCAGAAAAACAGACAGAGGGCATGAAAGAGACCATGCATTTAGCATTTTGGCTTAGACAAGTACAGCATCATGCACCGCAGCATCACCAAACGCACACGGATATTACAACGGTATGTTTGCAAGCAACTGCGAAGAGCTTCAATCAGAACGTGTCATGAGGGAATTTCTCCACCATCTGCTCTCCTTCTCTGGTGCTGCCGAGAGATGTGGCAGCGTTTCTGTTGCTATTCCGGCAGATCGGTTTTTCTTGGCCTGGTTTATTACTCTTTTTTTTATTTACACGCTTTATTGATTTTATGTTGTCCAAATGGAAAAACTTGGATGCAAAGCCAAGCAGTGTGTGAGCAAGTAGGAAGTGCGCTAAATTAATTCTTTCAGACAGACCTAGCACTTTATAAACACATCCATGAGCGTGTACAGTATTCTGTCACGTGTGCAAATTGCGACAGAGATCATCGTCACGCAGAGAAATGGTCACGGCTAGATGGAGGAGTCATGAAAACCCCAGAGCTAAATGCCGTTTAGTGTATCTACAGTGTTCTGCCCCTCAGGCTGTAACCAGTGACATTTAATTGAGGAGCAGGGGTGCAAAATTGGCTGAAATGCATCATGTACAAAGCAGCAGATATGACAATGGCTACAGGTGGAATTTTGCTAACCCGCCACAGCGAGGCTATCTGCATAACCCAGGGTGGTTCACGACTAATAGGCCTCAGCAGGGTTTGGGGTAAAAGAGTGTGTCCAGCATGTTTAAGCATGACACTTGGGAGATGCCCTTTCAGGATTAATCTTTGCTAATCAAAGCCTCGCTACAATCAATCGCTGAATTGGTCTCGGGTCAGCAGAAGAAAGTTCTAGCTACAGCATTAACTGAAAGGGCAGAGCAGTCGATGCTTGGTTACAGAGTGACTGGTCCAATCACAGCACTGGGACACTTTTCAGTCAAGTTCGTGTGACTAATGAATACTGAAACCAGTTTGTTGCTCCATGAGGGGCAACACAAAGAGGAAGAGGAGACGTACAGGGTGTGGAGACAATTAAAGTTTGACGATTTAAAAAAAAAAAAAAAAAAAAAAAAAAAAAATCCCACAAATCCTACTTTTTATAGTCAATTTTGTTATTAAATCTCAAAAGCTCTTATATAACCTCGCTGTCCACTTCATTAGGAACACCTGTACATTCATGC